>NW_020220712.1:272507-323082 GCF_003070985.1 Temnothorax curvispinosus | reverse complement strand
CGAACCTCCCCTTAGGGCACTAGAAGAGACGCAGCAAGAGCAGGTAGACGAAGGAGGGGGGGAGAGGAACACGAGAGGCGAATAAGCTATGGCAGCTGCAAGAAAACAAGTACAAGAGAAAGAGAAAGAGAGAGAGAGGAGAGGAGAGGAGAGAGAAAAGGGGGTCGGGTGGAATACGGAGCTGGTGGGAGAGTAATAATCCCGCCGTCTGGAACGGTAAACTGCGCACGCTGCCTCACGAGCGAGCGAGCGAGCGCGCGCGCGCGCGCCTCTTTACGAAACGACGCATCTGAAAACTCCGAACTCCGTCCTCAACAATTCATAGCGAGTTAATTATCCTACCGCTCGTGCGCGATCGACGTCACCTATATCTTTTGCTACCCCCTATATCGGTATCTCGGTACTAATAATAAACTCTCAGACTGGACGCGAACACAGGGCGACGGGATCATAGCCGCGGTCGCCGCCGGGGATTGCGCATCACAACACGTCATTGAATTTCCGTTTTCAACCGAAGGACGGAGTGTAGCAGTGCCGTTTCAAACGGACGGACGGACGGACGGACGGACGGCCGCGGAAGTGATCATGTTACGATACTGTCGGTCATTTTGTAATCGCGTGTAAAGGAAAGCGCGGGAGTACGATCATGTTCGTCGCGCGACACCACCTCGCTTTTCTTTAACGTTGATCCGCCGTTGCGCCGCGCCGCGAGATAAGGGGCACCGATCTCCTCACCCCCATCATCGCCATGCCGCCCCGACGACGCGCCGAGATCCAAGAAAGCGCGCGTATTTAATTGACTTTACCTACCGTTGAACATTGAAAACGTTTACCGATTCGAAAGGTTTTAACTCGAAATCTTTGTGCCTCGAGCCGCCGCGCCCGCGTGTAGTGTCTCGCGCGCCTCTCGAAAGTCTCGAATCTTCCCTCTTGTGTGCTCCGCTTTTTGACATACATATGAGCCGGTCGCGGTCATTCGTGCGACTGCCGAAGCCGAAAGAGCGAGAGCGCCCGCCTGCCCGCCCTCTCGAATCGGCGACTCGATCGAGAAAGATCGCCGAACTCCGGGCTAACTCGATAAAAATCGCAAATCGGTGGTGGTGCGTGCGTATCGATGCGTACTATACCGCCCGCGACCGGCCAATGATCGCTGATGGTACGCGATACGCGATGTTCGTATCCCCGATCACGGCGCCCGACGGGATCGTACATCCGAGGATAAACCGATGTTGATAACAATGTCCGTAAGTATGCCGCAGTACACCTTTTACCTACGTTCAACGTGTTAATCGCGCGCGAAAAAAAGTTAAATGGGAAAATGAGCCTCGCGTGTCGCGTGTCTATTGTAATTTGAATGAACTTGGCGGAGATTTGATAAAGCGCGACCCGAGTGTTGGGGGATATGTTGACGTATATATAGAGTCTTCCACCCCCGCTCGTTAACGACTCCAAGTTTATTGCTTATCTGTTTCGCAGATTGCGAAAATAAATAATTCGATTGTATCACGATTTTCAGGAATTTAAATTTTCTGCAAAAAATAAGATCTATAAGGACGGCGCTGTGGAGCTGTTGCAAAATTTCGGTACGTGTTTTGTAATAACAATAATCAGCTGTAACATAGACTAATACTAATTTTATAAAGTATAATTCTGTAAAACGGACTGACGTATATAAATATGACCACCATCTTCTTACGTCACCGATATTGAACGATATATTTTTGAAAAATTTAAAAAAATTATATATTTTTATATTTATATGTACCGCCCTGTTAAGGAAGAGTGCCGTATCCGCAAAAATTCATTCATATTCTGAGTTATATATAGATTCTAATATTTTTCACCTCGAGGATTTCACTGCAAAAAATCGTATCTGCAATCTGCAACCGTTATTGAGATATAATGGTATCACTTGCCGTATCTGCTTTCAAATAGGCAGTTTTGTGATGAGTAAACACACGTATATGCTAACCAAAAATGCAGTATCTGCTTTTTTTATATGTTACAATGTAAATATTGTAATTTTAGCTTCATAAAATAATTTCAAGAAGTATTTTATTTTAGAAAAAAGTTAAACAATTGATATAATAGACATACATTGTGACGGCTGGATTAAAGATTTTTGAACCGTTTTTTTTTTCTTCAATTTTGGGGTTTTTGTAGATAACTCTTCCTTAGCAGGGCAGTATATTGAATACATCGATATTCTTTAATTTAAATTTTTCAATTATTATTAGCTACTTATTTTCATTTATTACTATTTAATTTAAAGATTGAAAATTTCATTAGATTTGTACAATATGTCAGTCATGAAAGAACATTATTTATGTGAATTGATCAATGTTACTGTCAATATCACCGTTACTTTTTTTTTTTGTAAAATTTATCTTCAATAAATTGGACTCAAGCTGTGCATTATATGGTACTCGTTGTACTTTCGACTTCGCTTCTGCTTCTTATCTGGAGTTAAAAAGAGCAGATCTTTTAGATCTAAAAAAGATCTGCTCTTCTTAACTAAAACTTCTTGCACACGTCAGCTTTCCTTCTTTTTTTCTCCGCGTTAAAAAGAAAAAGAGAAAAGATGAACGGTGCAAAAGAAGTCCAGCGAAAAAAATCAATCCTAAATCCTCTTAATATTGGATATCGAAATATTGGTTTCGAATATCAAAAATCTGTAATAAAATCATCTACATCCACTTTATACATGTGCCTGATAGATGTGCATATATCAATATGAATTACGATTATTGACTACGATTACACGGCTCGATTTACGCCGAAGTTATAACATCGATGTTGTAACTACTGACGTTAAATGCCGTGTAAACGGTCTTTTACGGCGAAGAACCACATCATCATAATACATCACAATAAATGTCATTGCACGTAACAAAGTTTTAGTCACAATCGTAAGGCTGTAAGAAAATAGACCACGCACAATCGATTATTCTTCGAGCTCAAAGAGAATAATAGAGTGTAATTGGTCAATTTTCTTACGCCCTTACGATTATAACTTAAAACTTTGTTACGTGCAATGGCCTTGACTTCGTCGTGAAAGAGCGTTTACACGGCATTTAACGTCAGTAGTTGTAATATCGATGTTATAATTTCGGCGTAAATCGAGCCGTGTAATCGTAGTCATTGTCTTGAATATATTTATCGCTATTTTGTATGAATATATAAGGTTTATTCTCTCTTCCGATTTTTTCATTGATTTTCTGACATTCCCTTTTTACGATTCTTTGATAGCATTATACTTTATAACGATTACGAGTATTACTCTATGTTACTCTGTGTTATTTTGCGAACTATTATAATTTTGTAATAAACTTTTATGGACGTCGGTCCAGCGATGTAATTTATATGTTTCTGTTGTTTTGCACAAAGAAGCCTGTGTCTCTCTTTTTTACCATTTCATTACGTGTGCCTCCTTGTAAATGTTAATAAAAGTTGCAGTATGAAAGAGACGATCTAATAAATTATGAAATTACGATTATCATCAACAGCGACAGCGTCTGATCTCGTTGCGAATTATTCAAGCGCTTTTTCAGCAACACATCCCTTTTCCTTTCGCATATATCTATCTCCTATTTCTTTAAATCAAGATTAACATTTAAAAATATTTCATATAATCTTTGATACATCACGCAAATACGTATGTCACTTACTTAGAGCGTCATATTACCAAGCATTAGCATTATCTTCGACTCTCGTTCATTTTCATCAACTCTCGTTCGACAGAAACGTGCGCGAGAGCGCACTTAGGAAATGAAAATCCGTCTATACCCAGGTAGCAATTAAATGTCTAAAAGACATCGTAAAGACATCTTTAAGATTTCTGGCATCTTAAAAACATCTTTATGGATGTCTTTTAGACATTAATGCTACCTGGGGTATGGCCGTTTCGGCGCCGAGCCGCGCGAGCGAGCGGATCTCGCGTCGGCTGTATAGGTTAGGAATTTGTAAACAGGCGGCAAGAAGAGAGCGCGCGCGTAATCGTACGCGCAATAAACACCCGACGTCGCGTGACGACTGTGACGAGGATCGAGACGTTTCATCGCGAACTCCGGTTTCTACTTCTTCGCGCGCCGGTATAGAGAACTCTCGTCGACGAGAGCACGTCACCGCGAGCAGCGTGACAATCGCCATTCTGCCGTATTACTTTAACGGAGTAAACGCGCATTATTGTCCGTCTCAGTTTCTCTCAGAAGTCAGAACATTTCGGGGCAAGGGCAACTAGGGCAAGCAACATGAACGAGCGGTTCACGAACTTTGCTTGTCCCGAAGTCCTTTGTCTTTTTCTTCGTTTCTTTACAAATTTTACAATGGATACGTCCCCCCTCTCAAGACCGTACTTTTGTACCTTGGGTGTCAACGAACTTGAAGCCTATAATCTCCGTATGTTTTTTTCTCGGATCTCGGGACCGGGGACGGGAAGAGAGCGATCGATCCACACAGTTAAAATTCGGTCGGTCGGCAAGAGAATTCTGGCGCTCCGCGAGCACTTTTTTTCCGAAGGGGAAGCTTACGGAACTCGCCGCGCGGCGGCGTCGCGCGCGAAGCACGCTGCTGCAACAAGCTGCCAACAACGCTGCCGCACGCCGCCGGACCGATCGACCAATCGGCGGCGGGAAATCCGCGCGCCGATACGAAAGCGGCCAATGCGGCGCGCGCTTTAGCCCGCGTATCGATTGGCGAGTCGTGTTTTCAATTCTCGGGACGAAAGTGGCCGAGGCCCGAGACTCGAGAGCGGCGGCGGCAATTATTCTCCGGCGTCGGCCATTTTGCGCGAGAGTACTTCCGTACCGCCGCGCCGATCACCGTCGCGCGTGCAGATCGCGCGCGTCGATTTGTTTACGCCGCCTCATGTAAATAAATATATATATATATATATATATATACATATGTGTATGTACACAACCGGGTAGCCGCGCCGTGTCGGTGTGAAAAGCGTCTCCTCCCCCACGATCCGCCGTCCGCTCCGCGTCACGACGTGAGTGCGCGCTCGCGCATAATCGTGGTCAAGTCGAGACTGTCGGGGTGTCGAGAGGCCAAAGGCAGAGCCTCTCGAGCCTCGAGTCGCGAACGGCCGATTTGACACTGGTGACGGAAAACGGTATAAGACGTGGGTGACCTCGTTCGACAACGTCTCGCGGACGAAGAGGCCGTTTCAGTTTACCTTGTCGACGTGCCATCTCGGTACGTTTACTGTCTGAATCTCTCTCTAGCTCTCTCTCTCTCTCTCTCTCTCGCTCTCTTCTATGTCTCTTTTGTGTGTCCTCCGTGCGCGTCCGTCTGTCTCTCTCTCTCTTTCTCTTTCTCTCCCTACTCCGCAAGGGAACGATGTAACTTCTGCGCACCAAACAAACTTTACACGCACGTAAGCGTGACGGTGTGTGTGCGCGCGGTGTAATGAAATAGAAATACAGGCGCGCGAATACGACACGGGAAGATGTAACCTTCTTGGCGGGGAAGGTGGATAGAGTGACCGGGATCCATGCGTTCTGTTTCAGACGTGAGTGAGGGCACTCCCAAATCGTCGGACGACAGCCTGAGTGGTCAGCAACTGGTGGATTGCGACATTTGCGGCGAGCGTTTCACCTCGAAGAAGCCGCTGCGCATCCACATTAACACCCACCTGAGAAAACTGCGTATTGTCCTCAAGAGAGTGGCAAACCCGAAAGTGGTAAAGGTGAAGAAGGACACGTACTGGTTGGATCCCGAGAAGACTGGCTCGTTGAAGCTGACCCTGAAGAAGCAAAGCGTAGCCGATTCCTTGAAGCTCACCCTGAAGAAATCCTCGGAATCGGAAGATTTCACCGTAGTGAACAACAATTTTTACCCGGTCATTAAGTACTATCAGGAGAGAGACGTGGCAGGTGCTAAGGAAAATGATCCGAGAGGCGACAAGGCAGCGGAGAACTCGATCAACGAACCTTTTGAGAACGTGATGGTGGATCAACAAGTGAGTCTTTCTTTAGACGGTGCGGTGTTGAAGCTCAAGATCTTTTCATTTTTTGTTTTTCTGTGATCTTATTTGCAGGATGATTACGACAGCGCCAAGTTGGACACCGACCCTCACAATCCTCTGGAAGAGAATGAAAGACCGTCCGCAGATGTCAACGAGAGTGACTCTGATGTAGGGAGTGATATGGCAAATCCGTCTGAGAAGGACGATCAGAATGTCGATGATACACAAAGTACCGATAACTTTGACAATTCCGAGAAAAGGCTTTCGGAAACCGAAGATCACGAGGAAACAGATGCTTTGGAAGCGACCTGCAGGGAAACTATTGAAAACTTGAAAAAACTCGGCGAACAGTCGAGGTAGGTTGATAGATTGCGATATTTAATTGAGATGGGAATCCTCTTATTTAAGATTTATTATAATAGATGAGAATGCTAGAGTAGAATCAAGAAGGAAACGTGAAAATTACAAATTAACTTTATTTAGATTATTGCAAAGCTTCTAATATAATTGTTTAGCTTGTGTAAATATTTGGTAGCATTCACATTTAAACTGTTCATATTTCAGTCGCGATATCTTTCTGGATTTAGTTTTTTTATAGCTCTAGGTCAGCTAGTCAACTGGTCGACAGTTCATCGGTGGAAGAAGAAGATGACAGAAGCCACGAAGCCAGCATGATACATAATCTCGAGCAGAATCCTTCCATCAGCATTAATCCGAAGTCTTTCACATTTTCTAATCATGCAACCGAACGCGACAATGAAGATAAGAACAGGGAGTCAACTGACGCATCACAGACACAAGGTTTCAACTGGAATCAACTGTCCGCCGATTTATCAAACAAGAGCAATGAAGATTTCAACAAGGAAGATAGCGAACACCAGGGAGATAACGATGCGAACATGGACAACGCTGGATCAATTTTGCAGAGTTTTCTCATCGAACATCAGAGGCGTAATCCGAACGAGGTGTCGTTGTCGAATAATATGTCGTCCGGCGAAACGGCAGAATATGTGCCCCTTGAGAAATTGGCGGAGACTGTCAATACATGTCGTGTCTGTAATGAGAAATTCAAGGACATCGCGCATCTGGATGAGCATCGTAGCAAAGCCGGTCACTATCAGTGCAATATACCAGAATGCGCCAATCTCATCTTCCATTCAACGATGGAAGTGTCGATACATCGGGCACAAGTACACGGTACCCCACTCTCCCCGAGCGTGAGCCAATTGTCGCCTCATCATTTGCCGTCGAACACAAATACATCACATTTGGGCCAAACCACACATTCGCCTCATGCCATTTCCGTTACACCGGTGGAGGTATCATCGACAAATGGTTCACATCACCTCAGTAGGACTTCGCCCTTAACGTCGCCGCATCAGACGAATTCACCAACATATAATGCGGCGGTAGCAGCAGCGGCAGCGGGCGGTTCTACTGGCCAGCAAATGCAAATACCGCCGGTAAACTTTGAACAACTACCACCACCCGTACAACAACTGGCCCAGCAAGTGCAGCGTATGCCTCTTCCACAGACGCAAATGCCCCCTAGTCTTCCTCCAGGAGCCAACACCATGATACCTGCACCAAATTATTTCGTACAACCGCCAGGACGACCACCGTTGTACAGAGTACCTGGTCCACAAGGTATACAAGGTATACACTATCCACCGCACATGGCGCACTTGTATCAATATGGACCGAATCCATATTCTCAAATAGCGCCTCCACAAATGCATCCCCAAATGCCTCAGCCAGTTCCACGGGGGCAACGATATCCGTCGGCATCTGTTATTCAAAACAGCAGGTAATCATAGACCTCGCATACAGACACGAATATCTTCATTAGGGGGTATCTTCAATTTTCAGGGCGCCACGGTTACCACAAGCTACCGGTCCAGTTCCTCGCCAGCGTATGAAAAGGCCCCTGCAACAGACTATGCAGCAACAAAATAACGCTTCTGTCAAACAAAGGCGTATGGATGTTCTATTGCCTGATAGAAACGAAGATGCAGACTGCCATGTCATAGCTCAACAGAAGAGAAATGACGGATTGCCTGTTATTCAAAATGTTCAGGGAGCCACCACGCAGCAAACCAGTAGAAACGATTCTACGATACATCTCACAGATTCAATCACTTTAAGTGTTCGGCAACCTGGTAAGTTTATAACAAAAGGGTACTCGATTGTAATCAGCCATTTTGCTCAACCTTTATTACTGCTTACATTTTTTTATGCGCCTGTGTAAAGTGCCTCTTCTATGAAATTTGGTTCCTGATTTTATTCAATAGTATTTTCAGTTGCTTTTACAAAAGAAAAAAAAGACGTTTGTTATATTTGCAATTTTTTAATTTAATTTTAGTGAGAGCTGCTTTTTTTTAAGGTTCCTGGGCTCTCGCTGCGGTCATGTGAGATCGTAACGTCAGAGGCGAGAAATGACACGCTGAGATTTCTTGCGTGTAACTTCCAAGTAAAAAGATATACATAAAATAACACTTCAGTTCACTTCAGAAATATTCCGAGATCTACCCCTTTCCTTTCTACATAAGCCTGCATGACTAGGTTTCGTATAACATTCATTTTACGGCTGTTTATTAACCGTCAAGGGAAAGGGCTAGACTTTCGAAGTGTGCTGAAGTGATATAAAGTGTTATTTTATGCAAATATCTTTTTATTTGGAAATGGTACGCAAGAATTCTCAACGTGTCATTTCTCGCTTTGGCCGCGGCGAGTATCCAGGAGCCTTGATATCCGTTTATTGTGTTTTGTTGCATACATTTGCTGCGATTGTATATATAAAAGAACATGGATCTTTCAAAGGGAATTATTACATTACTGTATTCGCAGAAGGGGTACATTACAGTAAAATAGCGTTGTCTTTTTACTAATCTAAAGGTTCCATCCCAGCTCAAATCCAGAACACGTCAAACCAGGGGGGGAAGAAATCCGATGCCAAGGCAGTTGCAAATGTCCTCGCGGCTCGAGGTATAACCGTTACTCCAGCTGCAAATAAAAATAAGACAAGTGAACAAAACAAACAGCAAATACCCCCCCAGCAGCAGCAGAGGCCACCACCTTCACAGCAGCCTTTAAATGTTACAGCGCTCAATCTGAATTCTGCTATTTCTATCATACCAACTAGTTCACAAAGAAAGCAACAAGAACAAGGGCAGTTTGCTGTTCCGCAAAACAAGCAAAACAAATCGCCAATCAATGACCAAGTTGAGCGACCGCCGAGACCGCCGACCGTGGATCTTACGCAGGATACTCCACCACAGATACCAGTGGTTAGACGAGGTCGGCCACCCAGGTGAGAATCGTCTATATCATCGCTTGTGTTGTTACATAATTGTTATTAGATTTACTAATCGACGAATTAGCTCGAAACATAATAAGATATTTATTTTTTTCCAGAGCATTATTAACGTGTCAAGTATGCGATAAAAACTTTCAAAATTCAGATATGTTGACGCAACATATGGCGACTCATCGAACGACCAGCAAACTGCTTCACAGGTGAGTTATAATTATCTCGCTTATGAGTTTTTTTTTCCTTCGAGTAGTTCTAATTCCCTTGAACACGGGAATAGAACTGATTCCTCTTGCTTTTTAAGGTGCAACCTCTGTCCAGCTCAATATCCCACAGTTCAGGCGTTGACAACGCACAAGCAGGCTTACCATAAAGAAGTTGATACCGTGGCACAAAACGGAGGCACGGAATTGGCTTTGCCGGTCGTTGATTTAAAGTCGCCGCATGTCCTAAATCGCTTGGCAAATTTGGGTATTCAAAGCTACATACCGTTGTCGCAGCTAAGTGCTCAAACTGGTGGTTACTTCGGCTTACCGATCATCACGATAGACGGCGCGAGAAATACGAGCACCTGCAATCTGGGTGCGCTTGGTGCTACCTCCATATTAAGTCTTGGTCCTCTTAAGCATATATCAAACGGGTAACCGCGGACAAACTCGCATTTGGCCTACTCCACGTGTGCAATCACGCTCTTTGGTTATATCTTGTTCAAGTTGCTTTACTTGTTGCTGTATTGCCAATGACCATGACACATGAAGCGTCTTGATTTCTAAAGAGAAAACCGTGATATAGTTTATGATAAGTAGAGTCGTCATAAATGCAACGTTTTATACATAAAGAATATATTGAAATACGTTCTTTATATAGGAAATATATGTGACATTTATTTGTGAATTTTTTTTAATTTTATTTCAAAAAGAAAATGGTTGACGACTGACTTAGACATAAAATTTGTTAATTTATATTTGTAGACTTAAAGCAATACAGTATTCCTCGCATAAAACTTTTCTGATTAAAGTTATACTACATTTTGATAAAATAAGATTTTAAGACCCAGTTAATCTAGAAATTTAACCCTTTTGCTACGGCAGAGCGCTGGCCGAGGAAACGCTATTGTCGTACGGGAGAATCGCGAGTGTGCTTTGCCGCGGACAAAGTATTTACTTTGTAATGATGCGATCAAATTCATATCTTAACTTTATTTTACTTGTTATTGCTATAGATAAATGAACATTGTTTATAGCTTGGTTGTAATAATCCAAACAACACATGTGTCTAAGGATGCATTTTGAAATGTACTGACAATATTGATTCATTCTTGAGATCTAAAAGATGCCTTACGTCGTGTCTAAAAGATGTGTTTCAGACATCTTCAAGATGCCTTTGAGACGCTTTTGACACGTGTGTTGTTTGGAAATTTATTCTTACTTTAGTTTTGTGAGCACGGCAAATATTCGTAATAGTAGCTTAGTACTCGGTGGATATGCACTGTGGCCATTCGTAGCTAAAGGGTTAAAATATGAGGTACATAATACATCGTTACAAAAGGAATCTTAAACCATGAATTATTTTGTATATTTTTTTTTAAATAAAGATATTAAAAATAGAAAAAATTTCTCTGCTGAACTTACATGTTTTATGTGTATAAATTATTTAGCAAAAAGTAATTGCATAGCTAAGTCTTTCTTTATTATTATCGCAATGCTTTAGCTTTAAGATGTACCTAGTGAAAAATACAACTTTCTGTCATTGAAAAACTATACTGACAGTATCAAATATAAAATATTAGGTTGTACTACATAAAATTGTTGGTATTCAATCAGTTTAAAATCGACAAATGAATAAAATTTAAGATATAAGCTTGCAACAGTATTGGGATTTATAATTTTCTTTAACCATTGTATTGTTTTTATTTAATCTTTTTTATAGAACTGGATAATATGCGACGAAAGACTTATGAATATTTTTTTATTTATATTTGAAATTGCAATATAATATTGCTCAAATAGATAGAAACATTAATACGATTTTCAGAGAAAACTGTGTGAAATAAAATGTTAGTGAAATGATTATTCGGTGATGATTATACACAAATTTTACTCTGAGAATCCACATTTCGCAAATAAATCTAGATAGTCCCAATTCCTAATGCTGATGATAGTTTGATGGAATAAAACTTGTTTTTTTTTTTAAACAACATTTTTATGTTACCCAGTAAAAACAATTTGTTATGGTACAACCTAATACATGACAAAATATTTTACATGTGCAATATATACGATAAATTGTGTCTGATATATCTAATCAGACAGAATTATTTTGACAGATAAAAAAATGACACTTGAAAAGAGTATATTGATAAAATTATATCTAATATTGTTATATCCATCTTAATGGATTTACTCACTTTGACTGTTTGGGCGACGGAATTTTGAAAATAATTGAAGAAAATTAGATAGATAAAAAAATTAACATTTTTATGTTAAAAAAATATATAATTAAATATTTTTTGTATTCTTTACAAGAATACAAGAAATATTTAATTTCTTCATACAAAATGTTTACCGCCACATATCTCTGCATTTTTCATTGAGCGTAGAACTTCCAAAAATTTGATCTGAAATTGTATTACTGAAAAATCTGTATTATTTATTAGAATCTGGCAAAGACATAAATTTTAACATTTTGGCTTTCTAAAAAAGTCATGAACTTTTGGAAAGAAGAACTAATATTTTTAATGTCAAAATGTGTAATTAATTCAATCCTTAATTTCTTAAAAATATATTCTCTCAACAGTCAGGGTGGGTAGACCCTTTTAAAAAGATTACAATTCTTGAAACAAACAGCGTTGATACGTTGATGAGAAAACTATCTCTCAATTTTTTTTTTATGAGAAAAGAAAGCTTTTATTTTGCAATTGTCAAAATATCAAAACACAACTTGCTAAGTTGTACATACATTTTGTAAAAAGAAAGACAAAAGTGATTAAAAATATATTCCTTTATACTTAAGAAATGTTTTATAAAGATATCATATACGCGTCATATATCATATGTAATTTTTATTTATTATCATTCCTATTAGTTACATTGTTACATGCAAATAAGTATTTTCATTCTTTATATTATCACACTTTTTCTATATCTTCATAATATACTATTATATACTTATTCTTTACGTATATATTATATCATTCTTTATATTAATTTATACACTTTAAATAAGCAGCCATCTGTCTGTCGAATTTGTAGAAACTCATCGCGAGCGACTGATAATGAGATATTAAGATATTGTATATGTGTGTATAATAATAAAAAGAATAATGTATATATATATATATAATATATATATATATGAATATTTCCGTCGCAATCCGAATGTACAAGAACAGTTGGGCATTGTATTGTTCACCTTCATTTTTAAGCGAAAACTCTTAAAATATATTTAAATGAACACATTTAAATGATTTTGTTCCTTTGTAGTCGAATACAAAGCGAGATTCCGAGACGTTATTCAATCTCTCCTTTCACATGTCTAAAAACATTTTAGCTTTATTAGTTCCTCGAACAATTCACGCCGTTTAAAGGAGAAAAATAATATAGACATGTTACTTTTTTTATTCGACTATTTTATTGTAATTTCCCTACCTATTAGCTATAAAATCACACATCCATGATATCACTTAATATTCATCTCTTATAATTGTTCTGTACATAAATGTATTAAGGTACGGTTATTAAAAAACGAGATATTTTATATTTTATGCCAAAATGTGCTAGCATATATAAATTATAAAATATCTCGTGTAAACTATTGATTTTTTGATAACTTTAATACTTCTACATGCAGAATAACTAAAACTAAAAGAATCAAAATCATAATTTTATTTGAAAACGTGGCGATGACTTAAAAAATCGATTTTTTCGAAAATTAATTATTTGTCCCTCTTCAGACCATGCAACTTTTGTCTGAAATATTTTTGCCTACTACTGAACTCACAGAGTTTTCGAAATTTTAACTTTAAGCTCGATTCAACTTAAATTTTATCTTTTTCTAATATCCATTTTTATCAATGCAAATTAACTTTAATTTTAGTTTAATTTACTTTTTATCTTTTTCTAATTTCAAGAAGCTTATTACACTTTTAAAAGTTCTTTATGTGATGTGAAAACATCTAATTCTTAGAACTAGAAAAAGATAAAAAGTAAATTAAACCGAGATTAAAGTTTATCTGCATTGGTAAAGATAGAGAAAAATAAAAATTAAGTTGAATTAAGATTAAAGTTAATTTGTATTAGTAGAAATGGAGACACATGAAAGCCAGTCGTTATCGTCCAAATACATTTGCTCGGCGAACAAGATAACTTGGCCAGTCTGAAAGAGATATTTATGCGCGCACATGCTCGATTGTGTCCTGCGCGATAATAGACTAGGCGGAGCATATGTTCTTTATATCATTAGAGCTATCTCGCTTAACGAGAATGGAGAGGGGAAGGCGTTCATTTACATCCGAGTAAAAAATTGGACACGCTTGTCTGTTGACATGCGCGCAATTCATATTAAAACATTAATAATTAATTACTTGTTTCTTTGGATTGAATTATCAACATGTAGAATAGAATATATTATAATATGCATGCGCGCGCGCGCGCGTATGTGTAAATAGAAATAAATTTTTCCGAGTGAAATATAGTAAAATAAATTTAAAAAAATTTTTTATTAATGAAGAATCAGTCTTTTTCAAGCTACTATTATATTTTCTAACACGCTAAAAATTTAGCGTAAAACGTGTAAATTTTGCCGATTTTTACGCCTGTTTCGGCTGTTTTAGGCCTATACTTGCGGTAGCAATGGGCGCGTTTAGCAGACCAAGCCGCTCAGTAGCAGTCAAACGTGATTGGCTCTTACTTTTAGAACCAACCAATCAACGCAGAGTGTTGATAAGACGAACTCAACAGTTGTGTCTGCTGAACACGGCTAATATCTCATCTCTATTCTCTGGAGAGGACGCAAGCGCGTAGGCAAGTTTTTCAAGCTGCGCAAAGCCGACCGCTTGATGGCAGCATGCTCCCTCGTCAATATTGTCAAGTGCAGAAATCGCATCGTGCCGATCGTGGCTTCTACAACTATCCTCGATTCACACGTTTATTTCAGCGGTTAACACTTGTATTTTTGAGAATGTGATCTTTAACAATGACAGTTCACGTGTGTTCTACATTCGAGGCACTCGTCAAGCATTTATTGTTGTGATTGCCTTGTGACAGTGAAAGAATCGATAACTATTATGTCGACATAATACACGCCCGCTCCTTTTGTCATTATCCAAGTTAGTATGTATATCGGAATGTAAAATTGATAGTAGTAGATTTGCTCTTCACGTTTTATACACATCTGATGATTATACATGGTTGACTTCACCATTGACAAATTTTTATATTTCAGCCCAACAGAATGACTTCCAGCACTCTTACTGCGAGAGCGGAGGAATACTTTCACAGTATAAATCCTATAGCTCGGAGGATCGGCGAGGATATAACTGCAACGAAAGAGGCCTACGAGGGGCTATGGAACACCTTGAGTTCAGCGGAGCGCAATCAAGCCGTCAACGAGACTATAATTCAGCCCGAGGTAGCGTTGAAGTATACCTTGAAGAAGGTCGAGTTAACCAAAGAGTTACCTGAATGGTATCCGAACCTTCGCATACAAACTGGAATGAAATATGTCATAGACGAAACCGGTTCTGTGAGTACAGTAGGATCGTTAATACTTGAGGGAAAAATTTGAATAATAAACTAACAACTTTTTTCACTGTGTTTACAGACATTACGATGGCGAGACGAGCACTCGGCGCCATTTTCATTTATGACTCAATCGCAGATGAATCTTAATCTGATAGACTCTAGCGAGGATATGAAATCTAGATCGATGAGGAGCCACTTCGGAGAATTGCCGCATTTTTCTAGTCCCGTGAAGGCACAGAGAAACACGTGTTCGCTAAGCGATAGTTACAGTTCCGCACATCAAGTCAGTTGTTATCCGCCGGATTGTTACACCAGCAGTCTATTCGAGAACGATCAGTGCAGCGACTTACTGACGAATGACATGGACAGCGAGCACTCTGACAGTATATTTGCTAAACTGATCAACAAGACC
The DNA here is from genome assembly GCF_003070985.1 of Temnothorax curvispinosus. NCBI lineage: Eukaryota > Metazoa > Arthropoda > Insecta > Hymenoptera > Formicidae > Temnothorax > Temnothorax curvispinosus. The sequence continues at coordinate 307,648 of NW_020220712.1, read as the reverse complement.
TCTTTATTGAAGTTACAAAGCAACATCGAGGATGATATGGAGAGTTTGGTGAGGGATTCCGATACGGATAAAAGTCAGTCTAATACTTTGGTGGTGACATCGCGAACGAAATCGAGCGACATAAACGAATCGACCGCTTTGTTAGAGACACCCAGCTCTTATAGTAGCTTTCAGTCGTCTCAATTGAATCAAGAAGAGGAAGAGAGGAGTATACCAAAGACTGGATTTGAGTTTCTCGATAATTGGTAAATTCATTCCGTAAAAGAAAATAATTCAATTTTTTTAATGCTCTTCTATTACATAAAAGATATTTCCATATATTCTAAGAATGAACTCTAGTTCGATTGCAGATGTTCGAGCAATATATTTAATTACTCTATTGCTAGATGTTGTATGAAAATATGCATGCGTGTGTTTTGCGTAAAAGTCAGAGTATATTTATAAAAAGAGATGGAATATTTTTTACTCTAGTCTGATAAGATTTTTTTATATCTATATTTTGTACCTTATCTCATTTGTACTGTACTACTGGAGTATTACCATTTACATGACAGATGATTCAAAGAGTTAAATAATGAAGACTGAAAAAGAATAATTTCCAAAGATATGTTCTCAGAAAATTTAATTTTACGTAGATCTCGATAGACTATATCGTGTATCCTATGGATATCGAATAACAGAGTTGAGATTTTTGTTACCTTTTTTACAGCATTGTATTTTATAATATAAAAATATATAATAAGTGCTTATGAGCAGATAGATATGCTTAGTGCATTTTGCAAGTATCTGGTCACTATTTACAAGCGATAATTTATCTCTTGAAAAGATTTATGTAAACTGTCTTTTCAATTGTGTATCAATATATGTGTATCACATGAATGCGCTATAACTTACTTCCCATACATACATACATATTCATAACATGTGCCTATTAATATTAATTATATTACAAATCACAATTTGCTTTTTGTGTCTGAAGAATTTCTTCGGTTCAACTCATCGACATAGTCTCCTCGCGCAAAAGAACCTCGATAGTCTTTGAATTTTCTCTAAAGAAAATTCGTTGAACCTCTTAAGCAGTCCAGAATCCGGACAACCAAACTGAAAACATCAGACCGCAAAGCCTCTTTATTTGTTTTTATTAACGTGAACACCGTGTAGTAAAGAAAACAAATTCTTTTTACAAATGATTTTGTACTTAGAACGATATCAAAAAATAAAAATAAGAAAAAGTGATAGCGGGGAAGTAAAGATATTCTGACGACAGATATTTCAATATTTTTCACATTTACAATTAGTATATTCTTAGATAATTGATACTGTTATACCTTTAGTGCCGGGCGACTGTATGATCGTTATATTTTCGTCACCGCTGCCGTTCTGGGCGATTTCGGAGGTCCGATAATAGTCGAGCACGTTCCTTCTTGTTTGGGAGAACGAGCAGATACCACGCAGTTCCGTCGCTTTCATTATTCGTCTGGCCTCTGATTTGCGCTCGAAGGGTGACATCAGTATCAGACGCCGCTTCAACGATGTTCGAACTGAGACTTTAAAAATCAGTGTAGCAATAATATTTTGAAACCACATTATTATTATACAGCTTATTGATGTACTACAGCACTTAATTTTATTTAATAACAGGTTTTATCTATTATCAATATAATACGAGTAATTTTATCATACATTATTTCTTGTGGCTCTTCCATGCTTTATCTCTAATACTTTTTCGCGATGTTACTAATAATTGACTCACCACTCGTATCGATTTTATCTCCTGATGCACCCTTACATATGTTTTTCGATTCCTTCGACGATCCGTCAGTCAATGCAGATAAACTTTTCGAAACAATGGCTGCTTGACGATTACTGTCACTGCACGACGATCCGTGACAGACATTCGGCAAGGATTTGCCCTTCGGCTTCAACAGAGTGATTTGTGGAAAACAAGAATCTAAGAGATCGTTATTTAAAACATTTTTATCGAAGAATATTAAACTTTATCCAACATCTATTATATATAGTAATTTTAGAAACGCCATGTTTACGCTTTTTCCCCGAATGTCCTTTCGTGGAACTGCAGTGTCCGTATTTCGGACATCTTTGTCCATCGAGACAATCTTGATCCATCGAGCGCTTTTCGTCTCCCACATTGCTATTTCTATACTGTTCCATCGCTTGACGTTCCAATTCCTGCAATACCGTAATGTAAAAATATCAGTATAATAATTAATAATATTCCAAAATGTGGAAATAGTTGAATGAAAACGAATCGAGAAGAATGCATTTATGAAATTATATAGCATCCCATTTCCGGCGTCGAGAACTGATTGAAAAATTGCTTTATTCTTTCTGCTGCAAAACGTCGTTTGGTAAAAAGAAATCATAATAATTCAGCTTATTCGGGTTAAATCCGATCTCTGATGTTGATAATGAATCTATAAGATCAGACGACTCTTATATTCTTGCCAATTCGTTTCGATTTACCTTTGGCGGAAATATCTAGTCATGAGATTAATATTTGGATCGTTACCTGATATTTGAGCGCTAACGACTCCTCCGAGTTCCTGTATTGTTCCATCGCTTGCTGTTCGAGCTCGTCGTATCTGAAAACCCATAAAACACTCAAATTGCAAGTGAATTTGATTAGAAAAAATGATTACCATGTCATTACCAAATCAACCGAAGTTTTAAAACTAAATCGGCAAATAACTTCAACGTACCTTTTCTCGAAGACGTTATCCAGGACCGTTTCGTTCGAGGCATTCGTCAGAACATCTCTGTAAAGCGGCCGCTTCGTCCTCTTGTCCTTCTTTTCGGTATCCGAAACCCTGTATCTTGAGCTCTCGTTCTCAAAGAATCTGTCCTTCAATCTGCATCTTGAGCTTTCGTTCCCAAAGATTCTATCTTTCAACCGGCACGAAGTTTCAGACGACCTTTGTTGGGCTTGCGGTGATGATTCGGCAGCCGTTTTCCAGCTGGTGCCGGCTCCTCTGCAATATTCGTACTTCTCCTCGAAGCTGCGCAGCTCGGACACGAGGGTGTTTACAGTTACAACTTCCTTCGTTTTCTTCGCACAGTGATCCCTGTCGAACCACTGTACCTGCACGTTGTGACTGGAGGTTTTCAGGCTCTGTCTGGAATCCAGAAGAAAAGGCTGCTGAACGGCGGGCTTTGAGTGGCCGCGTCGCGTCTTGATGCTGTTCTTCGTCAGTAGTATGAGATTGTTGAAGTCAACTCCTTGATTCTTCCGTTTCAGCAGCGGTTCCTGGTACAATTCCATCGGTCGTTGATACACAGGTATGGGTGTCGTTGAACTCGGCTGAGTACAAGGCAGAAATTTCTCGTACATCTGCGAAATTATGATTCAAACCCGTTATGCGTAGTTTTGTGAGAATTTCTAATAATAACGGGAATATACCATGGCATTATCGATTTCAATTCGGAATAATTAATAACAATTGCGTAATATGAAAAATAGGTGTAATATAAATTCCTTCGTCTTCTCCTCACTCTTTCTTCTCAAATATATGGATAATACTTATATTTTATTAGAACAATTAATAGATTAATTCTTCTAATTTTTTCTGATTTGAATATCTTAATCTTTTTATATATAAAAAATATATAAAATAAATCTTTTTTTATGTTAAAAAAAAATACCTGCAAAGGACGATGGGCAATCGCAGCATCGTGAATCGGTTGCAGCGGCGTGCAGATTGACAGAGGTGACGACGAAGGAGACGCTGTCAACTGTAGCTGCATTGGCGGTGCCACTCTCTGGATCCATTCCTGTGGCGAACGATACACGTTCGCCTCTGTGTGTGTCGCTGGTAATATGGACACCCTGGCGTTCTGTTCGCAAAGAAAAGTTGCATAGCTAAAAGGTTTTATATTTTAGTGATCACTTTATATTAATAATCAATTGTGAAAATTATTCTTGTTAACAGGGAAAATTATTCCGCGCTAAATCTTAATTTTAGCGTGACATGACCGTTTTTCTTCCCGAATACAATGCAGCCAGGTTTTGATTGCATCGCAGTTTTTGATGGCCGCGATCAAGAAATACATTCGGCGTCAAAGTTCTGTCTGACTGTGATGAAGAGTTTATCCTTGACATTTATGAAGGTACATTTCGCTAATTATGATTCTATATACACTTTATGTAGCGTCCTATGTACGAGAGTTTGACTAATTTCTTTCAGAAACATCTAAGCGCGACCTTCATACAAAATTTACTTTCCGGCAGGCCGTACGTTTACCGGAAAAATGGTCGCCGCGGCCTCCTGCTGCGGCCTGTTATAAGGAAACAGCTCGTTTTGGTAATTCCTGTCATTTAACGACGGGAAGTAGCGTATCTGGCAAGCCTTGCGCTCCTTGTCGTTGTTCAGGCTGTAAGCTATCGGAGGTAGGTTCGATTTCGGGAAGAATTCCGGCACTTCGGCGCTCAGAACTGGTGGCGGCGGCGACGGTGGCGGTGGTAGAGACGGAGGTGACAATAGCGGTTTCCGCTGATATTCCGCTCTCAGGATCAAGGGTTGATACTGCAACGCGCAATAGAATTGCTGATGGTGTTGGGCAGCAGGCTGCGTCTGCCGCGCGATACGCGACTGCTGGCTCATCTGCTGATAGCATCGCTGTTGTTGCTGCTGTTGCTGCTGCTGCTGCTGCTGCTGCTGCTGCTGATGATGATGATGATGCTGAAACTTCTCTGGATTCCATATGTCGCGCACGGCATCGCTCTCTATGCAGGACTGCAGCTGCATTTCGGCAGCGGTCTCGACGGTGTATCGGCGATGACGGGCGAACGTTCTCATTGATTTCTCACGAAACTCTAATAGCGCACAATACATATAGTAAGGGATAAAAGAAGCGTATAAGACGATAGCACATCGGAGTTTTTGAACTCAGAAACTAATTTTGAGATGTTGAATCATTTTATGCGTCTTGCATATTTTCAATATTTCGACAAGAATTTATATTGCCAGATATTATGTCTCTATAATATTTCGAATTAAAGATTGATTATCCTTTCGTCGCCAAAGGTGTTTAATATACGTGGGAAAAGATTTTCAAAAAAGCATTTTTAATTATCTGAATAATTATTGTAAACTATATTATTAAAAAGTATATAATTTCGGGGATCTGATGTACGGATGTATAATTTATTCGTATCGTTAACATGTGAAATTATTGCTTACCACTCTCGTCTGATTTATAAGTCGAATGTAATAATTCATCGCGCAATCCAATTTTTCTGCTTCCTTTTGGACTGGTTTTTTGGCGTCGCTTTTTCGAGCTCTCATTCCAGTCCGATTGGAAGTTCGAGCAAGCGACGGCTTCATTATCCCTCCTTGCGGTGTTACACTTTAGTATTTGTATTGCTGAGCTTTGCAAATTGAAGTGTACTATTAACAAAATATTAAAATCTATTCGCGATTAATACTAGATGTATTTAATATTTTCAAGTCTGCGATTAAAAAGCACGCGGACGTCGTCGAGATAAACGTTAAAAATAAATAAAATATATAAAACAAGTTAAATAAATAAATTGATTTTAATTAAAATTGCAATCTACTAGACTAATTAATATTATACTTTAATTTATACGTATCATTTTTAATTAAATACCACATTGTAGACGCGCCATTAATTAATTCATTCCGATAATATCTTTATCGCGCAATTTTTTTTTGGGAGGGAAGAGCTTTGCGGGACATAAAAATAACACGGAAGTGCCGAAGTGAACTAACGGTTCCCGATGCGATCGCGTGCAGCTCGGCGAGATTAACCGGGCGAAGTGTTCTTGAACTTCAGGAAGCATCCACGGTTCCACAGCCTCCGTAGCTGAACGGAAGTGACGAGGCACGCTACCCGACGATTTACCGTCGTCCGGACTGTACATTCTCTCATGCTGCTCGTCGTACTCGTAATTACCGTATTTCGCCAAGCGCGATTCGGAGATGACGTTTCGGACGAGTCTTGGACGATAATCACCATATTCCTCGTACTTCGCGGTTACTTCGCAACTCTGGCATTAAACGCGCGCGATAAGTTATCATTATGTCAAAATAAATTTTCCTTCCTCTTATTCCGAAAAATCTGCGGTGTTACGGTACACGCAGTTAGCTTTTTTTTTTTTTACTTTTAGCAATTCGCAACCGTATATTTTTCTATCTTCGATAAACGAAATATAGAATACGTTTGCGGTCTCGAATGAGATCTAATAGAATTTCTGTTATCTTCAGAAAGAAATATACAGGTATGATATTTCTTTCATCTTTAGTAATGGTGTTTTGATGACAAAAAGAGAGCTGTTAGTTCCTTTCTCCTCTTAAGGATCAAATATCCTCAGACCAACGATAAACGATGATGATATTGATAAGATAGATGTTTGGAGATATGCATGTATAAAATGCGGTACTTCGAACATCTATAAAGTATCTGATACTACGTTTAACGCGATCGTAAGTTACTTATACAGAAAGTAACGCTCGCGTAAACGTAGTATGAGTTGCGCGTCTCACTTGAATCCAGAGGGAACGATTTAATTTTCGGAAGGGATCCTCCGGATCGAAGGTCCACGTCTTGTCGGCGATCAAACTGACGTTTGCGTAAGCGCTATTCAGGAGCTCGTCGTCGTATGACGGAAGTGGAGATATCATTATCTGTACATTATAACCGATTGATATCGGATTCCGGTAGCGCCGACGAGCCGAGAGGCCGGCGAAACTTTCGCGTTTAAAACGCAAACCCTTCTCGTATTTTTTCTCACGGAGCGACCGAAAATTCGATCTCAAGTTAATAGGTAATAATAGACTAACACGTATATAGTAAAAAAAAATAATTAGTAAGTAATTTGACGCGATGAAATCGGTCGGTTTTGACCGCTTTGACAAAAGTATCGGAACGTATGCAAGAGATGAAGATCGAAGCCGTCGCGATCGCGACTTATCGATGCAGCCAGATACCTAGTAAGCTTTTTTTCAGGCACCTCCGAAGGTCGATGCAAGATGCTGTAATTTACTTATCGCTCCCTAATTTCAATTAAATTCATCTAAATCGATTTGGATTTATTTAAGCTTCTTTTTTAATTCGACCTCTATTTTTTTTAATAATAATATTTAAACGTGGAAATCGTGCGATACAAGGAAGAGAAAATCATTTCGTTTGACGATTATTTCGTATACACATCGCATATATAGGATTCTACATTGTAGAACGCAATGGATAGCTATTTTCATAAACACATTTGAAATAAGAAAATCTTGCTCCACGTTTCACATGAGGAAGAAAAGGAGGAAAAAAAGGAATAAATAAAGACAGCAGCTTTTACAAATCTGTCATCTATTTTACGGTCGATGATGATAGAGTTAGCACGCACTCGCACACGCATTCGCACTTTTGTACAGTTTACACGCGCGGTTTTATTTACAAAGTGAAATCAGGCCGAAGACAGATCTCATAATTTACAACGTAAAACGCGCAAGGCGATCGTCGAGGAAGCCGTTTCTCGCGATCGCGAAACGTCGTTTGGCGAGAGGAGAAAATCAGTCTGGCAGTCTGCGAATAGCAGGCCACTCTCAGGAACGCTACGACGGCGCCGTTATTGTTCCTCTAACAATGAATTGAGCACGAATTTGACACATCCGCGAATCACGTTATCGTCCGCGTGGCATTCCACAGCGGCCCGACAATCCCGTTCATCAGCGGTGTTCCGTTAATAATCTTCGCGGTCCGAGAACTGGCAATGCGAAGTAGTTATAAACGTGGGAAGACGAACTCTATCCCTTCTCTTAACGGGCATTCTACTAATCAAAACGCCGTGTTTTCGATTGAATAGCCGAATGCCACAGATAGTTAACAATCTTAACATAAACAAGAATTTAACAAAATAATCAATGTTTAGATTGTTTTAGAATTAGATAATACAACCGATATAATTTTCAGTTTAATCCCCGACTTATTATAAACGATGGATTTTATGATTTTAATAATAATAATTTAAATAATTCTATCGTCACGAAGGAAAAGGTACATACAAGGACCAATTTCGTATGTTGCATGAAAATTTAAAATCAATTGGAAAACAGCGTTCGTACTTACTGAAATTGCAATTCCAAAAAGTCATGATTGTAATCATCAATATTTTTATCTTTTATCACCTTTTTATTTTTCATTTGCTATTAAAAAGCTAATTTTCGAGTATAAAAGGCAAAAAAATATAATTCGCGATAAGTACAATATAACTATATAGTGTACTATAAATTAATTTCTAAGAAAAATTATAAGAAAGAGCTACGTATCCCAAAAATCTTTTTAATTTGCAATTTCAATAAATAGCGTTTTTTGATTAAGAATCATAAAATAAGTGCTTATATGTGCCACTTAGCCATTCAAGCAATAATTACAATGTGCGACTGCATCGAGTGTGTATCTGGCACGACAGCTTAGGATATATGTATACAGAGTCGCTAGTTAACGATTAATTGGACTGCCTCGATGCCCAGTCGCACATCTCTCCATCTCGCCGGCGACGGATAAATCGCCGTAATTAAAATGGCATTCAACGTAATCTCGCGAGTCTCGTACTTCGTATTTAATATCGTATTTAATGCGGTCGCTTGAAATGCGCGAAACGTGCAAATTTAGCATCAACATTTAATGCCATTAAAATTAATATTATTCGTAATATTAATATCGATTATTTAAAATCGATTAAGATTATCTAAAATCTTAATATTAATATCAGAAATAATATTAATTTCATAAATATGAATAATTCATAATACGTGGTATTATGTCGTAAGAAAATTTTTGTAATACGATCAATCGTGTAACTAAAGATAGATATTGCGCGCTCCGCGCGAGCGAATCGTTTTGATTAGACATGTGTCATTCAATATTTACAAAAAAAAAGAGAAATTTGCGAGATAAAGAGTACGATAGAAAACAACGAGTCTCTCTCTCTTTACATTTTATGGCAAGATGATCACGCGTTCGACGCGGCACCTCGCTGCAACTCCTAAACGTTGCAACGACTTTTCACGAACACTCTTCGCCAGCATTTTTCTCAAACGTATTCTCGTATCACTCAAACCCACATTCGATCATCCAAATTCGCAAGACTGGATGTCGCTATTTATACTATCGATTTACAAACGTTCGACTAATCAAGCTAAACGAGCAGCAAAACAATTCGATAACATTCCTAAGTGGATCTCGCGCGTTTCCTCAGGGCGAGGAGTCTCTACAATTTCCCCGAAATAATTCTTACGGTCACTAAACTACTATTGTTCACTAAATTGTCCCGGCATCAAATCCGAGGACCCGTTTCAAACGTATTCCTCAGACGGTTTGGGGATATTCGCCGGTAATCTGGGTACTCGACTGGTACTGTCCGGTAGCTCGGCGATGTCGATGAACACGCCGACGAGGCTCTCGAAGTTGGGTCCCCAGTTGAGCAGATAGTCCCAGCTGAGAGCGTCCTCGGCGGCGGCGGTGGTGGTGGTAGTGGTGGTAGGCGAGCCGTTACTGGCGTGGCCACCGTAGAGAAGACCACCCATGTGGGTCGACAGATCGTCGTCCGAGGCAACGAGGGTGCTGAGAGAGCCGCGAAATGAACTGTCGAAGCCGTCGTAGTTACCGACGTTCGGCGGCAACGGCGGTTTCGTTGACTGCGACGACTCGACATTACTTCTCCCCTGCGGGCTGCTCCCCTCGTCATCCTGCTTGGCGAACAGGTTGTCGGACCGTTTGTCGCCCACCAGCGACCCGTTGTCGTACTCGATTTCCGAGCAGGTGAAGCTATCGTTGCCGCTCTCGTCGGTGGTCGACGAGTTCCGTCGCTCGAGCCTCTCCACGGGAGGCGTGTGACGCCGGTGGTGATGGAGAGGTCCGTGCGCGGGAGGGCCCCTGGCCTCACTGGAGGAGCTCACAGCGTCCAGAGTGGAGACCAGGCTGGAGGTTCTTGGACGGGAATTGAGTCGTTCGATCTCCTCTGCCGTGAGACCCATCGGACCCGATGACACGTTGTTCACCGAATTCTCATTGTTGGACTGCGGGGCCTTTCTGCTAGCGGTTGAGCCTGACAGTTGACTCATGATGGGTGAGTTCAGGCTCCTCTCGCTATTGGAATTCAACGCATCCTTTCCGACACCGCCGGATGAGGACGTGGTGGCCAGCAGCGCGCTTTGCAGCGGTTTCCCGCTGATATCGTGCAGCGTGAGAATCCGCGGTTGTTGCGCGGACAACTCGCTGCTGGGAGATAATCTCGCCAGAGGAGTACTTTGGAGCAATTTGGGCGCCGGTCCGGGTGGTTGGTTCACGTTGGGCGGTGGCATAGCTCGCGGTGGGAAGGGTCCGGTATGGCGATGCTGTTGCCCCGTGTGCTTATGATGGTTGCCATAATTACCTGTAAAAATAATGTCTATTTAAGCCGATTAAATTATTTTAAATATACATACGTATATATCTTTTAAAATAATGTAAACTTTAAAACTTAATGCTTAAAGCAAATTACGTTAAACTTTAAAATTTTTTCTCTCAATAATAAAATATTGGTCTTTTCTCACCTATAGGAGGCGGAGTGGCTTTGTACTTCCTCATGCCGTCGCGATAACCCTTGTAATGATATACGATGTCAATGTCGCTGGGCGCGATGGAACTAGCGTTCTCCAAATCGTAATGTTCCGGGATGTCGGGTTCCGGGTTATGCTCGTGCGAATGGAGGGAGGTTTGAGTGGGCGGTAACGGTAGATGCTCATCGCGGATAGGAGGCGACTTGGTGACTTCCCGCTCGATAATATCTGGTCGTTGCGGTCGGTGCTCGGTAGTAGAGTTGATCTCGCGCTCCTTGTATTTCTTCGAGATCAGCTCAGGACCCATGTGACCGACGCCGCGCAGATCCGATGTGTCGGAGATGTACGTGTTCTCATGACGGGACATGAGATTATCGTTTCCGGGGCCGACCAGCGGGTTACCGGTCATGATAGCATTGGTATTCTTGTTGACAACCGACGGCGCCGACTTCTCCTTGTTTTGGCGGCGCAGTCGGAACACTATGAAGCTCACCAGAATGGCAATTAACAGGATGACGAAGAAGACGATGACCAGAGTGATACCAATACTGAGAGGGTCCGCGGCCGCAGCCGCTCCAATGCCGATCGGTCCTCTGCATCCGATGCTCACTTTGCCATGATATAGCACATCTTTGAAGATAGAACTGGAGCCGTTGAATGATTGCACCTCGTTGTTGATGGTAAAGTTGGCCAGACAACCTTCGAAGCTCCTAGAACCAGCGCTGTGAGCATAATAGAGGTCCTGGCTGACTCCACCGATCGACAAGACGGACAAATATGGATCGAGAAAATCGTGAACCCCTGCCAAGTCCAATTCGTCGCCTGTCAAGGTACCATCGACCAACAATCTTAATCCTCGAGCGTAGGCATAGAGAGTCAGATTATGCCAACGTCCGTCCGCGAGACCACCCTCAATGTTGATCGACATGTTCACCGGTGATCCGAGCAGAGACATGTAAATCAATTGGCCGTTGCGAAGCTGAAGCACAGTATAATCGCATTAATTAGATTCCAAAATGAAACCCACTTATTTTTATCTACACACTTTATTTGTTCTATTCGTTCTTTATTCATTTAATAAAATATAATTAATACTAATTCTTGATAGTACATAAAGTTTAAAAAATCTTTGAAAATTGATTGTTTTTAAAAAATAAATGATTTTAATATTTATAATATTTTACGAAACAAAAAATTGGTTGAAATTGTATCTCACCTCTACGGATGTAAAATGCTTATTTGTCGCGGCGTATATCAGGATACCATCAGACTTCACGGTTCTGAACATCAAACTGATTGTCTTCGGGGGAGAAAGATATGTTGACGAGCTCGTGTCCTCACGCTTCAAGCGATTCTTGTGCCATGCTGTTGATCCATTATAGATATACTCCAACAATTGCATCCTTCTGTGTTTCTCTGAAATCTGCGCAAACAATACCAATCATGCGACAATTCAGAATTATTCAGAAATAGAATTAATGAAATATTAACAAAGTTGAAGTAATATGACACTTGAACCAACTAACTTAAATATTTTTATCTTTTTACTAATCAAATTTCTAGAAATCGTGAACCCCTGCTATTTAAAATCTATTATCTCGTATCTAACATTAAATTAATGACATAATATGTAGTATATATATAGACATGCTATGTCATTTAATATTATTATCTCATTGTTACATTTATCGTATTAGTAATATTAACATTAACATTAAATAATTACAATGCTTATAATAAAATCCTATATATGTATAAAATCAATAATTTATTTTTACCTTAAACTCGATAAATCCTCCCTCACTCAACGTGATGGGTTCCAGGGCACCGTAGCAATTGGGCGCTATCAAAGATCCGCACTGACACATCACTTGATGCCAGTTGTCATGACATTGGGCGTTCACGCCGCAGACAGACACAGCGTCCTGCTCGTCTCTCAGGCATGGATTCCGCTGCGATCTGATGCACGTGGACTTCACGCCACGCGACGCGAGTGGATTCGTCAGATTCAAGGCCCTTCCGTTTATCGAAACCGAGTGAACACAACCCACGAAGTCGTCAGAGTGAACTTGGCCCGGACGTTCTAACACGGGATCAGCGTTCTCCAAGCCGCCCAGTAAGAGAGGGTTATTGTTAAAGTTCAAGGCCCTGTAAATACCGAATATTAGCGCGCATTCGTAAATCTTAATTTAAGGGATCTAAAGTGATCAATCATTTTTTATCAAGATCAATCCCTTTCTTACAGTGCTTTTAATAATTATCTCCATTATTATATCGCTGAAGCTGGCTCGAAGTCAAGCCGAAACGTTCGTTTTGTAATTCACGTACTTATTATTATACTTAATTAAAAATCCAAGTACATTCACAACGCGCGCACTAACAACCGCATTATTCTTATTGACCCTCATTTAGTTTAAATTTTATATTCCATTAGTATCAAATACAATCATGTTTTACAATTTAAAATAAACTTTCTACAATTTAAACATCAAAACTGTACAACAATAATGTATTAATTTTAAGATAGACCGTCTAGAACTTCAGAAGATTTAAAAATTCAATTTTTAGTTTAATTTTACAGTCCTATTCACAAATTGATTTTCTTTCGTTGGAAAATTGATAAAACACTTACCCAGTTGGGCCCGTGCCGTCCGCGTAACAGGTACGATCGCCGGGTCTGCAATCGTCGCAGACATCGCCGTGTTCCCTGCAGGTGGACACGCTGAGCGAGAGAACTTTGCCGTTCCTGGTGGCGGTGACCTTGTGCCATTCGCCGTCCGACACCGGTCGCTTCGTCTTGATAGTGACGGTGCCGATCGCGCTTCTGGCACCGCCGTACGAGAAAACCACTAGGCCGCTTATCAGCTCCAACACGACAAAGTCCGAGCGGCCACCCGACTGCGACGCATAGTTGTACAGCAGCAACGCATCCGGCATCGTGGTGGCAAACACGATGGTGATGTCATTCGTGTTGGTGTCTAACGCTGGGAATGCCATATACGACAACTCGTCGAAACCAAAGGTCGAACGCTCGCAATGCCGGCCGTAACGACCCTCGGGACAGCTACATCGATATCTGCGCGGGCAACAATTTTATTTTCCATTTTTTTTATTTCACTTTCGTACAAATCGTTTAATTAATAAGTGGCATATGTAGATCGTGGTCATGTCACTTAAAATCATATTAAAATCATATTCAACAAACCCAGGTTTTTCTCCTACGCATAAGCCACCGTACAAGCAAGGATTCGGTCGACAGGAATCTGTGACTGCCTCACAGTGATTTCCTCTGTAGCCCGCCCTGCAGAGGCAGAAGAAGCTGAAGCTGTCCGGGCTCTTTCTACACGATCCGCCGTTTCGACACGGATTGCTGGCACATGCATCGCCTCTCTCGAGCTCGCACAGCTTGCCATCGCGATCGATAGGACAAGTGCATTGAAAATCGTATCCCAAACGTCGGCATTGTCCTCCCTACAGAAAAAGAAGAAGAGCTTTATAGAATTTGTGCTTCGTATCGATTTTCAAAAAGTGCTGCGAATAACAAATCTAAGCTAGAAGAAAAAAGTCTCAAAGTGAGCGTAGAAAAATATTTAGAAAATTCTCTAATTCAAAGGCATATGTTATATATACAATTTAATAACCATCTAGGAACGAAAATAAATATTAAACTCGTGCTCGTATGCTAACGTTATAAATTATAGCTACAATAAAAACGTAATAATTTTAAGTTACAATATTGGCAATATTCATTATTTTTATGTTACATGTGTTATACTTTGCTCCACGTTTTAACTGCAAACTATTTTTTTACTCACCAGCAAACAGGGATTCGGAAAACATGGATCCTGTCTTCTTTCGCATCTGTCACCGGTGTAGCCATCCCGACACTTACAGGATCTCTCGTGCATCATTCTGGGCGACGTCAGGATTAGCGCCTGGCTGTCGGTGATCCTGGCGTCGTCGTATATGGTCAACCGGTCGCTGCAGCTACCCCCGTTTTCGCACGGCATATGTTCGCACGGAGAATAACCGACGATAAAGGAGTTATTTTTGAGCAGCGTTTGGATTTCGTCTCGATTGCGCTTCAACAGATCAGTCACCTCGTTCCTCGTTCGATACTCTGAAGAAAATGAATAAAATATTGTCGAAATTATATTATCATTTCTTAACGTATATAATATGTAATATATGTCGAATCCGAGTAATAATGTAAATATAATAGCACGTCAATATCTTTCAAAATTTTAGAATTGACGTCCATTTAACAACGATACTAAATATGTGAGTGTACATATCTGTTAATTGAATATATGCATTTGTGATATATTTTTAACTTACCTTGCGAAGATTTCACCGCCAAGTGAACATTTAAGTCCGGTCCGTTTTCACCAATGCTGAAAATGGTAAGTGTATCGCCAACATCGAGCTTCTCCTGCAGAAGATCCAAGAGAGCCCGGTAGTATTGACTGAGGAAATCATTAGCGATCATTTTAATAATTTGCAGAGTCGCACTGTTCTCGATCGTGGCGTTCGAGAAGATCAGGAACTCGACGGTGACCTTGGAGATCACATTCGGATGTCGTCCGTCGTTACCGGAGACGCTCAAAGAATAGCCGGCTATACCCACATAATTCAGAAATTAGTAAGAAAATATTCTGCGTAATATTTTGTTGAGAATAAATCATTTCGATCGAGATGGAACATTATGAAACGTTGTGCCCGATATGCTCATCGACAAGTCAATACATCATGTTTTAAAAGTCAAAAATATAGATTAGGAAGAAAAATTCTCTCTCATTATAAATCTGATGTTCCGCGATTGATATGTAACGTGCCTGATGAAATCTTGTTGGTGTGCAGATCGCAAGCAGTGGGGATGGTGAGCACATTCGAGTTCGGGCCTTGAAGAATCTTGCACGAGAAAGCCCCGATGATATCCGGATCGTTCGGGTGCACGTCGGCGATCTTTCCTAGCGGTGTATCGCCGTTAAACGAGTACACGATCACATGCACCGACCTTGGTGTGGATGGGTTGTCATTCTGATCGGTGACGATTACGACGATATTGTGCTCGCTCTTCATTCGAGGTATACCCGAGTCCTCCACTACAACCTACACACAAAAATACATTTCATTAAATTCAAATACCATTGTGCTATTTACATCTCTTTGTGCTATCTGGACTTTTATCAATTATATATAGAATTACAGAAAATGGAGTGTGTAACTTTGCAGAGATTTTAAAATTTTCTAAGGATAAATTGTTTTATTGCTTCTCTCCGGCAATAAATAGGTAAATGGCATAGTTAAAATTACTTTCATTACCTTATATACGTTTTAAATACCAACCTTCAGCTTTAGCTGTGGCATTGTTTCTCTATCGAGGTTCGTAGTGGTTCTCAGTATACCCGAATGCTTGTCCAAGGTCACCATGTTGCTCTGTTCTCCTTCGATCAATCTGTAGGTGAACGGTGCACCATTGGGCGGCAGATCGGGATCGGTCGCACTCAAAGTCATGATGCTGGTACCTATCGATTCGTTCTCGCTTACATAGCCGACTACTTTCGGTGGATCGAAAACCGGGCCATTGTCGTTCACGTCCATTAGCTCGATGTGCACCATCACGGTGCCAGTTTGCGGTGGCGAACCGCTGTCGATCGCGCCAATCGTCAGATCGTACGTGGGTACGGTCTCGCGATCCAGTTTCTTCGCCGTTTCGACTTCACCGTTCTGTGAATTGACTTTGAAAGCCTCGTCGAGATTGCCGCTGATGATAGAGTACAAGAACTGATTGTTCTGCGGCTTGATGTCCTTGTCGATCGCGCGAACTATAAGCACGAGGGTGCCCTGGGCGACACCCTCCGACACGTTGGCGTTGTAGGTACTCTGCAGAAACTCAGGCGGATCGTTGCCATCCTGGATGGAAACGATCACCTGAGCTTCGTCAGTGTCGTTGCCGCGTATACCACCGCCGTTCTTCGCCATCACCGTCAACACCACGCGATTCTGTGTCTCACGATCGAGCCGACGCGACACTCGAATAATGCCAGTATCCGAACCGATCGAGAAGCCGCGATCATTAGACGAGCCCACGAAGAGATAGTACACACGGCCGTCTTCGCCCGAGTCCTGATCGGTTGCCTGGACTACGCCAACCGACGTGCCCACCTCGGCGCTCTCCGACACGTCCATGTGAAATACGGGTTGAATGAAGTGCGGATAGTACTCGTTCACGCCGGTGATGTGCACCACCACGGTTGTGAAGCCGACCATCTGCGACGAGTCCGGATTGGATGCAACGATATCAAGATTGTATTCGTTCGCTTCTTCATAATCGAAACTGGCGTCCGATGTGATTTCGCCAGTATCCCTGCGGATGCGGAAATGGTCTTTGCCGGTGCCGCCCAGGATCTCGTACTGCACTATAGCATACTTGGGTGAGTCGATGTCTCGGGCGATCACCTGGAATTCCGTGAAGAAAACGTAAAAAAATTGCGATTAAATTATACGTCAAATTTGTATCAATTTAATGGAAAGTATATTGAAAGTAAAAATAAACACATAGATTCATTAATTGATTTATTTAAGAAATAAGATAGAAAACTTCTTGAAATAACAAATTTATAGCAATTTCTTTATATTCGATTTAAGTTCAAAATTCGAATAATTTTTCTAGCTAGCTACTGAGCTAAAAAACTAGAAGATATCAGAAGAACATAAATTAAATTTAAAAATTCTGCGATAAACATACCTTGTAAACGAAAGTATCAGGTGGCGAATTTTCTGGTAAGAACGCTTCATAGACACTCTGATTGAAGGTTGGAGGGTTGTCGTTGATGTCGGAGACATTGACAGTTAAGGTGGCTACCACTTGCTTCGGCTCGAATCCCAGATCCGTGGCGGTGATGTTCAGCCGGTATTCCTGCACCAAGTCGTAGTCGAGGGGCTCGAGTATGGTGACCGCGCCGGTGATAGAATGCACGAAGAATTCATTTCTCTCGTTGCCGGCCGAGATCCTATAGCGGATCATGCCGTTGGGTCCGCTGTCGCCGTCCTCGGCGCTCACCGTTAGAATCGTGGTGTTAATTGGCTCGTTTTCCGGTACTCTGACTTGATAACTGACGGCGGCGAAGGCGGGCGCGTGTCGGTTCTCGCCAGAGATTACGAGAGTCAGAACGATTTCATCCTTTTGCGGCGGCACGCCTTTGTCGGTGGCGCGGGCTTTCAGCAGGAACACCGCGCCGATGGGAATGCCGTTAAGGTTCTTGCGCACGTAAACCCAGCCAGATTGTTCCTCGATGGCAAACAGGTCGTCGGTACCGTTCACGTTCTCCAGCGAATAACTGACCTCCGCGTTCACGCCGAAGTCGGCGTCATCACGGGCGATCAGCTGAATAATGCGTTTGCCTACTCCATAATTCTCTGGCACTGGGGACAGATAAGACCTCTGCTCAAAACGAGGCGCGTTGTTGTTGGCATCTACCACGTTCACGTGCACCATTGTTCTCGAGGACATCGGCGGCTTGCCGTTATCGGTGGCGATTACTGTCAGCGAGTACAGATTCTCCGGCGAGGATGGCCGATGCGTGTGCTTGTAACGTAGGGTACGCTTGCTGAAGACGTCGCCGGTCGCCGGATCAACAGTGAAGAGATCGGACGGTTGCAGCAGGCTGTAAGATATAACGGAGTTCGGTCCCTGTTTGTCGCGATCGGTAGCCGCGACTGTGCCAACATGTGCCACCCGCGGCTGGAGCTCGGGGAAATGAAAATGATAGGTCTTCTTGTCAAACTCAGGCGCGTTGTCGTTCTGGTCCTGAATGGTGATCGTCAGGGGAGTCTCTGCTCGCCATGCGCGGTCTGCTACTACGACCTATAACGAAGAAGTAGAAAACGATAACAGAAGAAAAAGAGAAAAAGTAGTTTTGATTTTGATATAATAAGTAAAACAAGTATTTTCACAAAGCAAAGTTTAATGGAACTACAACTGCAATACATTTCAAGAGATATATGTCGCGCGTGTCTAAAGTATTATTTCTTTTAAAGATGCTTTCTTTCCTCAAATCTGAATGCGTCTAAACTTAGAAAACGTTTGAATCTCTTAAATTTCGCTCTTTACACCTCTGAATACTTTCTTTAAACTTTTGTATTGTTTTTCGTAAGTTTAAAAGCAATTCATTCGATTTTATAGAGATAAAATTAAATATCCTACCTTCAGTAGATACTCATCCTGATCCTCTCTATCGAGCTGCCCAGCCACGGTCACGTTTCCACTTAAGGCGTCGATGGAGAACTTTTCTCCTGGATTATCAGTAAAGCTATAACTGACGTTCGCGTTCTGACCGATGTCTCGGTCACTGCTGGTCATGCGTATAACGAACGTGCCAATTTCCGCGTTCTCCGTCACGTTTACGCTAAACAGTCGCGTGAAGTGCGGCGGATTGTCGTTCTTGTCCAGAACAGTAACCAGCACCGTGGCGGTACCGGTTAATCGGGGGTGACCTTGATCTCTGGCTTCCACGATCAGTTCGTAAGACGCAATCTGAAGGAATTTCAACGTGAGTTTAAGTTAAATGATATAATTAATTGTCACACAAAATATTTTCAGGATTTTTAGGTAGAATTGGTTCGAGATAATTATAATTAGTTCTGAATATTGTAATCAATTAATTAAATATTATTGTAATATCCTCACCTCTTCGCGGTCCAATTTGGCATTGGTCTCGATCTGCCCAGTGCTGCTGTCAATGATGAAAGACTCGGAGAAGTCGTCGATTAGATGATAAGTGATCTGGCCGTTCTCTCCGGAATCGCGATCTCTTGCGGATACCTTGCCGACGAACAACGGTGGATACTCTTCCTCCATCACGGTCGCGTTGTAAATGGCCGCTTCCAGGACCGGTGCGTTATCATTGGCGTCCGTGACGTTCACCAAAAGTTGAAGAACGCTGCGCAGAGCGGGCGTATCCGAATCACAAACTTCAATCCAGGCTTCGTAGTGCGGAGCCGTCTCATAATCAAAGCCAGAGGCAACCACGACCTAAAAAAGAATTGTAATTAATTAATAATTAAAAATAACGTGCAAAATATAAAAAAAATTAATCATTTTCGTAACAGTTTGAAATTCTATAGAGAAAAAGAGAGATAACTAATTAAAAGAAAGAAAGATGAATCAGAGAAAAAGAGATGAATAAATCAAATTGAAATATTTGATCTCAGTTACCTCTCCAGTGTGAGGAGCAATTCTCAAAGCATCCCCCACGTTTCCGCCAGCCATGCCGTAGCTCAAATTGCTTGTCGGTCCAGTCTTTGGTGTGGTAGCGCTCAGCTTGGTGATCACCTTGCCTTCGGGCACGTCCTCAGACAGCGTGAAGCTCGTGTTGACGCTCGATTGAAATCTGGGGAACAGCTGCCGCTCCCACAAGTGGATCACCAGATCGGCGGTGACGTGCTGGGGCTCGGCACCGCAGTCCGACGCCTGTATCTGCAGTTGATAGGTGGTCTGGTCGCCGATCAGTTCCTGGGTAGCACGGATCACGCCATTGTTGAGATCAATGGTGAATTGATCGGTGTCCTTGCCGTGCAGCCGGTAAACAATCCGCGAGTTCTCGCCGTCATCGTCGTCGCTTGCTTTCGCGCCGAAGACGAAGTCGCCTTTAAGAAGAAATCGACATCAACATTCTGGTTCGCGGCTAGCTAATTAGCAGAATGCAGAACCATTCTACGGTGGCTCTTCCTTTCGTCAGTAATTAATGCATCTAATTAACGCACTTGGTATTGCCGCCGATCTCATTACCTGGTTTGGTTGCGCTTGGAACGTAGGCTGTGTACCGGGGACTGGAAAAACGGGGCGCATTGTCGTTCACGTCCGTCACGTAGATCGTCAGATTCACAGCGGAGGCACGCGGCTCCGTCGGGCTCGAGTCTCTAGCCACCAGGGTCAAATAATATACAGCAGTCTGCTCGCGGTCCAATGGCATCGTGGTGAACACCTCGCCCGTGTCGGGGTCTGCAGAAAACCGCTCCGCTTTGTCTCCAAGTAGGTTGTAGCTATTTTGAAAAAAGTAATAAAAACCATTTAAACATGGTAAAATATATTATCAATAAAATTAAACCAAATACATTTGATAAATGCAGATTATTATTCTGCTATGATTGGTTTGTAGTGATTCTTAGAGTAAACATATTTACAAGCTCTTACAATTAGCTTTGACTCTTGGTCATAAAATTTTGCGCGAAGAAGATAAAAACTATAAATTTCTTATTTAAAATTATATGATTAGTACTCTAGTAACTATTCACTTAAACATTAATTAGAGCTAAAAGGACAATACAAAAAGAGAACTGTATATCCAAATAATATTTACATTTAAAATATTGTTGAATTTTTATCGAGAGAAAAGTAGAATTACATAATGAAGTTTCTTTTTTATTCAATCTGTGCGATTCAACATTGCCAAGCACTTCCTAAAATGAAATAATATATTTTCAATCGTGATTACGCAACATCGGTGAGGCCTGCCTACCTTATTTTCGCATTAAATCCTTCGTCCTTGTCCGTGGCGTGCGGCTTGGTGACCCAAGTTCCGGCGGGCGCGTTTTCCACCACGGTGGCCTTGTAGTCCTGCCGCGCGAACTCGGGGCTGTGATCGTTCACGTCGAGGACGACGATCCTGACGATGCCAGATCCGGTGAGAGGCGGCGAGCCTGCGGAGACACGCGATGCGAAACTTTAGTCGTGTTGTCGTCGGGCGGCCATAAAAACAACCGTCGTCGCACCGATGCGTCGTGCCGTCGCTCTAGCTCGACTTCTTTCTCAATTTTTTTTATTATTTATTTATTTATTTTTTGCGCTTTTATTGCTATCTCGCGAACCGTAACGCCGCGCGAGCGTAGTTGGGTCAGTGGCGCGATTATTCCGCTAAATTTACGGCCCGCCTCTCGCGGCTCGTTTATGACGGTTTAAATCGGTCCAAACGGAAGGTAAACCGGGGCCATAATTTTAACAGAATATTATTGTGGGGTCCGCGTCGCCCGCGAGACGCCGTAAGGTGATTTAGAACTTGCTCGTGCCCGTCGTGGAATATATTTACTTTTGACCGGCGAATCGTTGTTCGTATAATTTTTCTTTTGTCGATTCTTGCGAAATTAGTCGGATGAAGCGCAAAGATGAAGTGCACAAATCGACAGAGAAACATCATTTACAGCAAAAGCTTACTTAAGATATCGTTTATTTTATTGCATCGTAGTTTATTTTACATTTCTAAATGTCGATTACCTATAATTACTTAATAATTGCGTTCATTGTAAATTTGCTTTATTCATCTTCAGATGATTTGGGAATTGAGAGAATTTGATGGTTGTAAACTTTTTCAACAATTTTGCTAAAAAAAAAAAAATCAATCAAATCCCTCAAATTTCTCGAAGAATCGCTTTCTAAACTTTCTTTGTTTAGTTAATTTGACATATGTCCAACTAGAACGATTTTAGATTGGTGCTTTCTTGGGAGCCGCTTTCAAAAATCAAAGGGCGGTACAGTGAGATAATTGGGGTCGTGAGGAAAAGCGACTTTTCTGGATCGCGGAAGTGCACGCGGTGGCTAAATAATGGCCGGCAAACGACGCGGGGGTAATTTAGACGTGACACAC
The DNA here is from genome assembly GCF_003070985.1 of Temnothorax curvispinosus. Classification (NCBI taxonomy): domain Eukaryota; kingdom Metazoa; phylum Arthropoda; class Insecta; order Hymenoptera; family Formicidae; genus Temnothorax; species Temnothorax curvispinosus. The sequence goes on along the minus strand of NW_020220712.1, from coordinate 285,426 downwards.
GCGTTCTCCAAGCGGTGCCCATTGTGCTACCCACTTATGATTTACGGATTGGGGTACCCGACGTAACGACGTTAGTGCGCGCGGAAAAGTCTCGCCGAGGCTTAATTGCGCCGCCTAAAACGCACCATTACTCTCCAGCAGGGTAGGAAGGGAAGAGGACCGATTTCTCTGATTGCGCACGGAGTATATACGCGGTACATGTATATGTTGCACATACATGGCGAGCGTTGGCGTAGCCCAGGGCCACGCGCCTGCACGAACGTACACCGTTCAATCACGCGGAGAGTTCCCGTTGAGGGATAAGACAAAGCAGGAAAGAGAGGAAGAGAGAGAGAGAGAGAGAGAGAGAGAAAGCGGGGGAAGAAGACGGAGGCTGAGACTGAAACTATATTTATCATGTTCTAGGTAAATATCCCGTAAGAGTACAGATTGGATAGACTGCGTCAAAAATCTCGCGGTTTCTTGTAGCTGCAAATTCTTCCTCGACTTGCTTGGGAACATATCCAACGATAAGGGAAAAGAATTAATTAACAGAGAATGTAAAAAAATATCACTCAAGATATATAATCCTACACGGGTTGATTCGTCACGTATCATAATTCCTTTGTAAAAACATAATGTACATAATGTAATTTTAGAAAGGTAATAATTACAAAATTATAAATTAATCTAAGCAATAATTTTGATCTGCCCGTAAACGAAAAGTGATACTATATTTGCAAAATCAATAACGATAAGAAATAAAAAATTACATAGATATCAAATAGTTATCTGTAGTCAATAATCAAAAATAATTTTTAGTTTCTTTAATTACTGCCGTTATTTCATGATAAATGGATTATTGGCAGGCTAAATATTCAGTTTAAATTAACAATCTATCTTGGAGTAATGGCAAAAATTTGATGGAAGGAGATATTTGAAAATAATAAGATATAATAATAATTATAGGGCTAATAAAAGTAGGAGAATAGAAAAAATAGATTTAAAAAAAGAAAAAATGAGGCACGTAGCAGTATAACAATTGTAGTACACAATGACGTGATGAACGTGAGTTCCCAGGGATTTAGAGTCAGGAAAGATGGTCTACTTTGCATATAACGAGTAATCGCGTAATTTGCTTACTGCTTACTAATGACAGTAATGAAGGGACTCACTTGCTACGCTGATTTCCACCGAACGGGATTTTCAGCTCGGCTGATCAGGAATATCGATTTTTAAGGAACCCGCTAGCCTTAGGTCTTAGGTATCACGAGTATGAGAAAGAGAGTGAGGCGTTCGTATATGGCGAGTGTCCTTATTGAAAAATGATTATCGAAGCGTCAGTTGGCCATGTGCCGCCCGATACGTATACATATATATTTTTAATTATAAAAAGACAAAACAGAGACACACAAATCATCGAGTCGTACGTCTCAATAGAAGCGAGACATCCTGTTTACGTGCGGCAGATGCTGAAGGGGTCGCAAGGCCCTTATAATCGCCCCGACAATACGCGTCGCGCAAGACAAAAATATGTGTGCCCCGAGATGCCGGAGAGCACGCTGGCGCGCGAGCGCGTGACAACGCTCTGCGGTGTATGTGAATAAAGTAGAATATAATGTGCGAGTGCAAGAAAGGGGGGAGCACTATCCAAAAGAGACGCATAGCTCTCTTTCTCTCTCCGGACGAGAAGGAGGGGTCGTGAGGCCCGAAACGCGCGCGCGGGGCCTCACGACCGGCGGAACGGGAAGGCAAGAGGAGAGGACAGCATGGACGAGATAGTGAGGTAGTGAGAAACGAAGCGTGCGGGAGAGGGGGGGGAGGATGCCTGAGGCCCACAGTCGAACGGGAGAACCAAAGGAAGGAATGGCAAAGGAGAAGGAGGAGGAGAAGAAGGAGGGAGGAGAGGACAGTGCCAGTGCCGAGGCAGACAGGGAGGAAGGCATTCGAGGCCGATTATCATAATCGCGCGTCATAACTCTACGGGCTTGTCTACCTTGCCGGGGACCGATTGGGCCATCGAGCCACCGCGACCGGGGGCGGGACGGGAGAAGGGGGTAGGCGCAGGAAGGGGTGAGGACCGGGAGGAGGGGAAGGACCGGGGGAGGACTACCGGCTTCTAAGAGGAAGCGTGGAGAAAAAAAAAGGTTTAAGAGGGAGGAACTGCCCACCGCTTAAAGAATCTCATCGAACAACCCACAAATTTATATCCAATTTGTATATTACCGCTCATTACTTAAACCCACCGCGTACATCGTCTATCGTTTCTCGTCTATGTGCCGGTCAGCGTCCGCTGCTGGCAGTATTGACATTTCGGCGGATCGTTTGATGGACGGCTGCTGGTACGATTTGCATAAGAAATTAGCACGAATCGATCACGAGCATAATTCCGCGAACGTTTAAGTCGATCTTGTGCAGAATACCCGGAAATAATAGTAATCGCGCCAATCGTAAAGTCGATTGATAGCCAACTAAATGACTCTCTTTGAGTGTACTGTAAGAAGAAATACCCAAGCGCGTATCTCGAGTTACAATACAACAATGATATAATTAATATTGTGATAATAAAAATATTCTAATAACTTTAGTTATTTTTTCGTTCAGTCACACTATCTGGGTTACACTGATATGCCGATCCAAGTTTAATTAAGTGCTTTGTTCACACTAATTCGCAACCAGTTTTACACAGACCGGTCACAGCCAAGTGGATCGTAAAAATAATCCCTGCCGGAGAATAAGGGGCTATCCTTTTAATGTCGACCATTGTACGATAGATTGTATGGGATATACGCCTATTTAGCAGTCCATCTGCGGCGCAGATATCGCGTATTCTTGTTGTCGCAGTTTTCTTTCGTATCAATTTTACACCATTAAGCTAAATTTTCTTTCAGCAGAATAGAACGTAATAATATGCAAAACGCACAAATATTCTACATGCAATATAACACCTTAATAGTTCCATAGTAACATTTTTAACAAAGTATATCCATAAATTGTCTCTTGTAAATTACAAGGAAATTTTATCTATCTATATATGACCAGGCCCCAGCATAGGACATTCCAGCAATATTGCAACATTTCTATAATACAGCTGGAATGTTGTAATATAATTTAAATGTTGCTGGAATACAGTTGGAATGCTACGACATTACTGCAATATTGCTTAATGTTCTATGTTCAATGGACTATTTAATGGATGTTGAGTAACTTACCAGTATCCATAGCCACTAGAGTGAGCGTGTATTCGGGTATCAACTCTCTATCCAATGGACGAAGAAGCGATATGTCGCCGGTGCTCGCGTTTATGCGGAATAGATCCGTGTCACCCTCTTTGAGGAAGTACCTCACTTGATCGTTGTACGGTGGAGTGTCTGCGTCGTACGCTTTAACCTTTTAGTAAATATATAAAAACTTTAGCTTCAACTCATTTGTTAAAATACGTTCTATACGCGCATACGACGAGATAATGAGATTTCAAGCCATTTCAAGCTATAATTAAGATCTAAATTTTTTAATTATAATTTTGAAATCATAATAAATATTTTTTTTAACTGAAGCAATCTGTTTGATTCGACAGAAGGACTTTTATTCGACATTCGAACACTTGAGGTCCTTCAAATGTTTTCATTCCCTATTATCAACTGTGACACGGTGTTATTACCTGTATCACAAAACCGCCACCCGGCGGCACCATATTCTCCATAACGTGTGCCAGATATGGCGAATCGAGGAAGACCGGTGCATTGTCGTTTATGTCGAGCACGGTGATGGTGACCTGGGCCGTGTCGCCGCGCGGCACTTTTCCAACTTCCGCCGCGCAATCCTCGCTGCGGATTGTCAGATCGTACCGGGACTTGCGCTCGAAGTTCAGGTTCTTCGCCACTCGTATCACGCCGCCATCTTCTGAGATCGTAAAGTCCCGATTATCGTCCCCCATCGCAATGCTGTACCGCACCCTGCCGTTCGCACCCTCATCGCGATCCATCGCCGACACCTGAGGCCACAGCAACAAGAAGAAGGACGATTTAATATTGAGAGGTAGAGAGAAAGGAAAGGAGGGAGAAAGAGAGAGAGAAAGAGAAAGAGAGAGAGAGAGAGAGAGCCATATTTTTATTTTTTATTATTTTGATTTTAATTGCCCTATCTAACAAGATATTTTATAGAAATTGTAACAATAACAGTTATTCTTTTCGTCCATTTTATTAGTGAATTTTAGAAATGAAAATTTTAACTGTAATAGATCTTAAATTCTTAAATTTAAACCAATTACAAAAAATCTGATTTCTTCTTCCTATCTACTTCGACTCTTCTAAAGTATTGAAGTTCATTGTAATCTCACTGACCTGGAGCACACTGGCGCCGATGCTGGCGTTCTCGGCGATGGTGGCGAAGTACTGCCTAGGCTCGAACACCGGTGAGTTGTCGTTTTCATCGAGCACCGTAACAGAGACGATGGTCGTCGACGACCTTGGCGGCTCGCCACGATCTTTGGCGGTGACTTCCAGGGTGTAGTTGGATCTTTGTTCGCGGTCTAATGGCCCGGAGACCCGCAACAGCCCGTCCACCGGGCCAAGGGTAAACGGTAAATTACCGTCATCCCTCAGCGAGTACTCAACGTAACCGTTCCGACCCTCATCCCGGTCGATGGCTTTTATTGCCATCACCACCGAGTTACTCGGCGCGTTTTCAATTATCGATATTTTCGTGGGTGATATGAATTCCGGCGACATGTCATTCACGTCCAGCAGCACCACCGTCACCTGTGTCATTTGAAGGAAGGATAACATACATTGTTTCAAAATTCAGGAAAGAGAGGAATAATTGTCAACAGGACAAGTAGTTTTCGCAATAAATCGTAACTTAAATACTAGAGATTTTTACTGGACATCATCAATAGTCAAGTGTATGTTTTCAAAAAAACGTTCTATTCTAGTATTTTTTAATACGTTGCGTAGCGCATGTACCATCGATGGCCGGAATAAATCGTCGCGCAAAAATGGTGCAACACGAAACGTGTTAAAAAGTTTAAGAAGTTTTTAAAATTTCCTCATTTATATAAAAATATCACCGAAAGGTGTTTTTCGGATTTTTTAAGCTTCACCAACCTGTACTGTGGAGGACAATGACCGCGCCGGCGGTAGTGGACTGTCAGTAGCGCTCAGCACCAGATTGTAGACCGGCTTCCGCTCGCGATCGAGCGCCCGACGCGTGAAGAGGGTGCCGTTGTGGGCCACCCCAAAGTCACCGTCCTCGTCGCCTCCGGCGACGGCGTAGATGACCCTGCCATTGTCGCCGGAGTCTAGATCCTGGGCGGTCACGGTGAGCACGGGAGTGCCGACAGTCGCGTTCTCCACGATGTCGGCCGCGTGCGGCCCGGTTTCGAAGATCGGTGCGTTGTCGTTCAGATCGACAACGTTGCAGTATACCGTCACGGTGGACGACAGCACCGGCACACCGCCATCCGTCGCTTGCACGACGAGGATGTAGTGCTGCACCTACAGATTTAATTATAAGATTTAATTGTACGGAGAACAAATGTAAAATGTAAAATGCAGATCTTTTTGAGAATTTATTATATTATTTTAAAAGTTTGCATAATGTAAAAATAAATTTTATATAAATTAACTACTACGTTCGGTACGTAGAAATTGCAAAAGAATTAACTTTCATCCCTATTACAAATCGCCCTGTAACAGGTCCTTTTAAGAACCGTATTTAAAGAACGTTTTGCAAGAACTAAAATGTTAGTTTCGGCGCGTGGTCGGTATACCGTGCTATTTCTTTGTTTCCGATGCGCTTCGCATACACGCACGCGTACACGTGTATTTCACGGTTCGTAATGACGTTGGCGTGTATCTGAAAGGGCATTACGTTGATGAAGGGTTCTATAAGCTACCCTTATCCCGTACCTCTCGCTTACGCTTTCCCTTCTTTCTTCTTTCATTTTCTTCTCGATAGAAGCTGCACCAACACGCATCTGTTCTATTGTAAAGCGCAAAACAGTGGCGTAGCCACCGCGGTTGGCACGAAAATAAGCGTATTATTATTACACGGTGATATTAATATCACCATTTGCCGATTAATGTAGAACATCAATATATATTTTATAGGAAGTAAAGCTAAATAAAGATTCAAGAGAACAAAAATTCTAATAGATAAAAAATGGCGTAAATTCACAGAATTAAAACACAGAATTATACAGAAAAATAGAAACTTTTAGGGATATTTCTTTTATACGATATATTGCTAAAAATTCTAAATGTTTTATATATTTGTATTATATATATCTATCGGTATCAATTTTAATAGAACATAATAACGGGAGAACAGGAACAGTTTAGAACAATATTTTTTTTATGACCAAAAAGCTATCACTTATTTACTAGTAAATAAGCGCTTGATAGCCAACGGCTAACGGCTTTATGTAAAAAATCAACGCTTTTCTTATAAAGTTAATAGGAAAATAACAATTATTTAAAACTCTCTCGCGTGTTGACAACTATTTTCCACCTGTGTACCCTATTTAATCAAATCGCGAAGTTTTTCCGCTTTGTAGAATTTTAGGACTTCGGTTACGCTACTGGCTACAGTCGACGAACGTGTACGTTCCCGAAAGTATGGCTAAGTATGGCTTGTCTCCGAAAATGTAGCACCGAAGAGACCGCCATTAAAGACTGTCTGTTCATCGATCTGTCCGACTGTTATAGCGTTAAACCCTAAATTCTAGCGTTGCCCTCCGCTCCGGGTAATATAATAGGTGCGCTCCAATCCTTGAATGTAGAGGCGTGTTCGTGGTTATAATCGCTGCCCGGGGCATCCGACGCGTTTTAACGTTATATACGCGTGCGTATTTTCAGTTCCGAGAGGTAGGCCGATCCGAACGGAACTTCATCCCGACCGAGCCGCCGTTAACCCCTTCGCGTCCAGCAACCGTTATGATGGACATATCTATAGCGATATATGTAAACATATGGCTTCAGAATCATCCGGCATTATCGTTCCAGTTCATGAGCATGCTCTGGTTCATGACTGCGATCATTTAACAGCGTCTTTTTATGTGGAATAATAAATAGAGACCGGGCAAGTCACGGCCATGTGTATGTAGAGAGAGAATCGTTGAGAAATCAAAGAAGAAATCGAAGTCTTTCGACGCCGAGGGACTTTGGTGTGTCCGTGAAGTTGAGATGAAAGTTCGGATGCCAAAATTAATATGTCGTAAAACGGATATTTATAATCCCTCACGGACTATTTATAATCATGAGAGGAAAGCGGCTCATGAAAAATTCAAATTTGCTTGTTAACAAATCCGAGAGGACCAATCAGGGAGGGTTGAAATCTCGTGTGACGTGTGATTTACTCATGATCGTTATTGACGATAACTTTATTTGCGTTACTATTTCGCTCGTGGTTGCCAAAGCTGACGCAGAATTCCACGCGGATTCATGAATTCATAATTGCGTGGAGACGATTCATGTAAAATTCAAATTTTTTGCTGTCAGTATAAATAAGGACCTTAATACGGCGAGGTCAAAATTGCGACGATCGTCACCGTAGATGGCTTTATTTACAACAGAATTCCTTATTATTGGGCGTGATGGCGCGTAGACTCCCTTGCCGGTACCAACCTGTTCGTAGTCGAGGCTCGCGGTGAGCGTGAACACGCCGGTGCTTGGATTCAGCGAGAACACGTCGTTCGCCCAGTCGGAGATGAGCACGTAGCTCAGATGGCTGTTGGGCCCCTCGGCGTCGACGTCCGTTGCTACGACCTGACCAACACGGCTGCCCCTCGGCACGTTCTCCGGGACATCGAACGAGTAGGCCGTGCTCTGGAAGGTCGGCGCGTTGTCGTTGGTGTCGGTGACCTGCGAACATCGGTTTTCGAGATTCTCTATTAGCACGACGATACGAGGCGCGGCCTGTTACAGTTACATTTGCCTTTATCATCTTTACATCGCCATGTAAATGAACAAAAGAAATATTTGTAGCAACAAAGATTTTAAGATAAAGAAATCCATGGTCGAAACGTCGTGACGATTATAATTAATAATGGCCAATTAGGTCAAATGGAGACCAATACTTTTATCTATAATTTTTAACACATTTTAATAAAAAATTTAGGTAATTTTTTAAAAAATATTGTAAAAAGGGTTGTGTTGTCTTGAAATTTTTGTTAAATGTTTATACATGTAAGGATTTAAGTAATTTTTTGAAAATATTATAGTAAAAGATCTCTTTTCTTGCGCGTTCCACGAAAATCCTTTATCTAGTGTTCAAACCATTCTAAGGGCTAAGTGCCTACTTCTCTTCCGAGAATTCCTCCGGGAGAGCTTTTTTTCTTCCAAGCCGTTTCAAAGGACACAGTGAGTTGCTTTCATTACGCGCGTCCCCGCGCGCCTTTCATCCCTCGCGTTTATATAATAATAAAAGCGGCAGAAAGGATTTTTACCGCGCGCACACCTCTCGTGTCCCTCGCGCGCCTCTTAATAGACCCGGAAGCCGGGTACGCGCGATCTTAAAATAAACACTCGGAGAGAGAGAATAAAATCGGCTGGAATGGCGCGCACTCGACGTCATTCTTGGATAAACACGCCGCCACCGGAAATATTCGCGCCGCGCTGCGCTCACTTCATTCGCCTTCGAATTATTGTGCTACCTCGCTCCCTCGCGCGCCGGTAGTCCCGGCGCGAGAAAACATTCTCAGGGCCCCGCAGGCTATTTATCCATGTAACAATGCGCTCATTGTGATCGATCGTCGCGGCAGCGGTGAAACGCGCGACGGAAAAAGACGGCCCTCTCTCGATCGAGGGCGAGAATAAATAGCGCTGGTAAACATCATTTTCATCGCGTGAAACGCTCTCTTCAACGTTTTTTCGCCAGTTTTCGCGACTATATTTTTCGCTGTTGAAAAAGAGATTCACACACACACACACACAAATTTCTTTGCTGTAATTCTACAATCGTCAAGTCATTCGTCACGCGTGACGAATGGGTTATTTTCAAAAAATTCACAACATAACACAAAAATTTTTCATAAAACTACTATTTGTCAACGAAAAACAACAAGTATAAAAAAATACTATTATAGAAACCGCTGCAATGCATTTAAAAATCAAATAATTTTTATAAATGGTTTAATTGGCCTGGACCACGATTGGAGCACATTAAAGTCATCGGCATTTCGTTATTTTACATTATTTTCCGCGCGACACCATGATGCCACTAGTTCTTTTTTTATCGCCTGAAGAGACCAAAATCGAAAGGCAAATTTCCGCAGATTTACATTTTTTACGCATTTTTCAAACTAAATAAAGTAGCGGCTTCTTTCTGTCTCCCTCTTTCTCTTTTCCTTCCATTTTTGCTTGCCAAAAACGCAAACGCGCAATAATTTAAACAACAAACGAAACATTAATCTGTCGTTTATACATGTAAATTATAGTCAGATATGCAAATTATATTATTCCCGTGTGACGACTATGTTCGCGGCTACCAACGCGCGCCGAATTTAATATGATTTAATTTATCTGTCAGAGTAAATCGAATCGGAATTAGACGATGAGATTTTCGCATGTTGTGCCATGTTAAAATATTTGCGCAATATCTGTAATTTGACTGCAACGTTAGTAAAAGATGATTTTATGTGCATTAATTATTACGTTTGGACTGATTGTGAGAGACAGTCTTTATCGCGCGCTATATATAGAGATTCAATAAAAAGGATATATAGGTACATATTACTAAAAGTATTAGTTGTATTTAAACTTGCGCAAGCAATACACTTAAAAATATGGATTAATATATATATAATTCAAGATTACAACCACCATTTCTTCGCAATAACGCCTCAAAGTTAATAAGAATAATTAAAAGAAGTAAAATATAACATGTATGCAGTTGCTACTAAAGCAAAATACATAGTCTATTCTTAGCAAATGCACTATGCTATTGCAACTCCGTCATTGTTTTGATAGCGGGATAAAAATTTGTTTACAATAAAATAATCTGTTATTAAATAATCAATTATTCCAGCAAAATATTCGAAGATTCAAAATAAAACCATGTTCAACAAGTAAAAGCAATACTATTAAGTTTTATGTTACTGTTCATTTAATGACTATAATGATATTTGCTATGATAATAGCATCAAATAGATTGAGCTTTCTTTTCAGTATGCAAATAAATCAATTATTTAAATTATTAATGTTTCTCACGTAGAAAATTAATGTAATTACAAGATAATACTAGATTGATATATCTCCCTAGAAATAGAGCTCGAGTATGCTCGAAACGTATCTAAGTTTTCCACGGGGACGGTCGCGCGGTGCGGTAGAATGAAGTGGGCACGGTTTGATTAAGGAGGGCTCGGAGACGTTTGCAAAAAGTGATGGTGTCCCGAGACGACAGTGGATGACGAGGAGCCAGCGAGAAGAAGGAAGAAGACGAAGAAAAAGGGACGGGATAAAAGAGGTTGGGCAAGAGACGCTTTGAGCCTCGGTGAAGGACCGAGGGATGACAGGGGGTACCAGACGGGGCCCAGATTCCGCGACCGAGACATGTATATAGTTCGTGAGCGACAATAACACACTTTTGCCGATGTTCTCTAAATGCGCGCGCGCGTGTGCGTGTGCGTGTGTGTGTAATTATATATAATTATAATAAAAAAGTAGATTATACTATTTATAACGCATGAAAGTTGCAGAGAAAAAACGCAATTGGCCTCGTTTCTCATGATGAATGTCACACTAATGATCTTATTGTTAGTCTGATTGCTTAAAATAATATTTGAATGTGTAATTAAGGAGAAAAGAACAAACTATGTGCACATCAAATATCGACCGAGTATATCAATTAATTTCTTATTAAATAAATATTATATGATCTCATAAACAAATGCATTTTTTGACGAATATTATAGATTACTTATTTCTTTTAATTGGTGTACGTCGTTTACGATTAAGAACCAACTAGAGCTCTTTAAATCAATTAGTTGTATTTTATATGTATATATATATACAAATAAATGTGACATAATTATATTATTGATTGCCAAGCGAAACTTGGTTTCTTCCGCTCTTTAAATAAGATATTTCTCAAATAATTGTATTTCAGGAATAAAGAATATAAAAAATATTTTAATTTAATATAATATATACGTATTATTCTCTGGCAATGTCGCCATTTTATTCTATCATAGTCTATTCTTTCGCGATGACTTCTAGTAAAAAGGAGTTTTGACGAGAAGAGGATAGCGGGAGAAGAATTAAAATAAAAAAAAGATTCTCAAGGGATCCAGGAAGATCGATCGAGGAAGAAATGGTTAAGGTTAGCGAGAGAAGAACACGGGCTAGGAAAAGAGGCACGCAGGAGGAGAGAGAATAGCATATATAGGATAAAATATAAAAGACCAGAAGGGGCAAATTTTGCAACACAGTCGGCCAACAGAGGGCGGAAAGCCCTTTTTCATGGAGCCTCGAGTTCTTCAAGTAAGAGTTTGGATCCAATTTACCATTTCCAGACTTATATAGTGCACTTTTCGAATACATTAAAATCAGTTTAGTATCTATGCAGTTTGTTAATGCAGAAATAAATTTAATTCAATAGTTTATATGTATAAATATTATTATCACTATATACATAAATTTGTAAAAAAAAAAAACCAATAGATAGATCAATTAAAAATTTTCTAAGCGGTATCCAAACTCTTACTTAAGGAACTCTAATGGAGTCCCGAAATTGTCGAGCTATATAACCGGATCTGACATTCCTCATTTTCTCTCTCTCTTTCTTTCTTTCTCTCTTCTACCTTTCAGAATAGAACAGCGGGCACGAGCACGCGGCGGGCAAAGCGAAGTCTTTAAAAGAATTTCAGCCATTACACATCATGAGGATAATTTTTGCGATTGTCTCCGACGGGGTCCCGACACAACTCGGCTGGCCCGGTGCCGGTGGTCGGGGTCCCTTTTCGGGCTTCGTTAAACGGTCGAATCCCGGGCCCAACTCGCGTTTTTTATCGCCACGAATCGTTTCGACCGAACCGCGTAATGAATTATAAGGCGGGACGCACGATACACTCCGCGCGTCACCGAGCACGCCTCGCAATAGCGCGCGCCTAGGGATCTGGGGGGGGGGGGTGAATGGAGGTGTGGATTTTGACTCACTTGATTTAAGTACTTCTAATGTGTATGTGTGTGTGTGTGTATGTATGCTAAAGGGAAAATATAATCTTTAAATAGAGTACAATTCTGAATACATTTTTGTGATTCTCTTAAAACGTATAAGATTAATAAAAAAATTTATTTCTTTTCTACATTTATATTAATAAAAGAATGTACAAATTTTTTTGTCAATATGTATCTCAATCCGTTATTATATTGAATGGCTGTCCGTTAGGCGTTAAGCGAGCGTTTAAAGATTAAGTTTATCTCATAGTCTGGTCAGCAATTCTGATTGAAATCTTGAGCTTTTTCACGATAGTTGCACGATTTATCATACTATTCTCTCTCTCTCTCTCTTTTTCGCGTTCTCTCGTTCTGATATTCTGGCGCAACCGATCCGTGCACGGGTCAATTTTTCTCGCGGCATATTTCGCAATGACGCAGAAACAAATTCGATCTTTTTCACTAAGGCAAGGGACGGGTGTGCCATTGTTGCATGCACGTGCAGAGCGAGTGTGTGAGCAATCCCGCATGGCGGGTCGCCAGGCAATCGTAGATTTATCTTTCGAGTGATGCCTGCGCGGGTACGCAATAGCGCAACATTGTTCTGCTTGAGATCGCTCGTTACGATAGACAGCGCTGACTTATGCGTACGGCATTATGACCGTACACCAAGACTTTCCTCGCCCCGCTGGCGTTTTCGTCTGATTACCGATCATTAATTGAAAAATATCAGATCTATCCGCAACCCTTTACCCACGCCCCGCGAAATAGTTCGAAATAGTATA
>NW_020220712.1:155880-222507 GCF_003070985.1 Temnothorax curvispinosus | reverse complement strand
AAAAATTACATGAGCTTTATATAATCTCATCTTATATATTTAAAAAAAATCGAGTAACGCATTTTTGTTTGCAGGTGAACACTACTAAGGACAATATAACCAAGAAGGAATTAAGCTTGGGCACCGATTCGCCGGTGGTTGAACTTACCGGCACCAGCATGATGCGAGTGACCTATGATCCTCGACTGATGACTCTGATCAGAGAGGCCAGAGCGTTGTCCGGCGAGGGCGTCGAGCTGCCAAGGGAGATTAGAGACCTGGTGGACAGAGCCGCGTCTTTAGCTGGACGGGCTAGAGCTCTTCAGCAGGTCGCTACTTTTCACAACACGATCGGCGACCGAATGATGCCGTCCCAAAGACCGCTTATGTTGACGATAGCTCTCGAATTAGCGCGGGCTGTTCAGGAACAGTCGGGTGTCGTTTGGTCTGATCCTCATCTCGTCGACGTGTACACTGCTAGATTAAAAGAATTGGTAATAATTGAATCGTCCCGTTATTTATATTAATATTGCAAGATGATGAAATTTATGGCGCGATATATTCCCCTGCAGGTAGTGAAGTTTGCTCGACAAAACTCAGAATTGATCTCGAAGCATTCTACCTTGCGAAATTACGTGTCGGGCTTGTTGAAAGGCGATGCTGTGCACCTCGTCGGAAATCAGAACGTATGGAAGGAGACGTTGACGAGCATGAGGGCGATTGTCGACGCGGTAGATTCGGAATATGGTAACGCGAGAGCTTGGAAATTACATTGGGATCGGCAACTTCTGAAGGCGTTGGGTGTAGCATACAGGTATAAGTTATAAATTTCGCGGAAGAATCCAGGAGTGGATTTAAAAAGATCTAAGAAATCTTTGATCATAATAAAATGCTGCGGGTGTATACAGAGCAATTTCTACTTACTTGCGTGCAATTTGTTAGCGACACTGATGTTTTTATTGGGGATATATTTAGTATAAAACACATTCCATTTTATTGCGCGTCTCGCCTAGGAATGCCTTGCCATCCTTATCGAGGAAGCTGTCGGAAATTCGAGTGGAGCTCACTTTTCGAGATGGATCCCTACAATGGAGACCGCCGCTCGAGGATATTCGCGCGAAGTTATATTCCGGTATACGCCGATCACTTTCCATCCCGGTGAACTTTAGGGGTGTCGGAGACGTCGCTGATGCACGCTTCGGTGATTTGGTGCAGAAGAACGCGTATCTATTCAGCGGCGTTTACAAACAGGTCGAAATCGCCCTGTCCACTCTCGAGTTGTTTAGGACCAAGTGGTTAAGTCTAGCGACACCGGCCAACATCGACGTTGGAGAACGGTAAACTTGAAATAATATTTTAAGAAATCACTACAAATGGGGTTTTATTAAATTTTTATGAAAAAAAAATTAATTAGAAAGGATCTATAAATGGGTTAATAAGTCAGGGAAAAGTATTGATATACGTCTACATCGGTTTATAATTTTTTAGATTGAAAGGTAAACCTCCCCAAGAATGGGCGAAAGCCTTTAAGGAAGCGAAACAATGGGCCCAAGAGGTAAGTTTTATGTTACGAGGATGAGTCAGAAAATATCTTATACTCTTATACTCTTATACTCTAGAGTTTAATAAATTTTTAACTCTGATGTGCGTCTTGTTATTGCTTTTCATATACAAATGTATACTTGCTTTTCGATTTGTTCTCGTATTAAACACCTTCGTACTTTTAAAACATATTGATCTAACTGAATAATATAGCCTGTACGTATTTTCGCCGAGATAGGTTGGGAAATTACGCGGTTGCGAGGTGAAAATCTCGTGCATATGCGTCGACACGGCGACAACGAGGAACGATTTGGAGACTGCGTCTCGCCACTATTGGGAACGGCTGTGTTCCGATCTGAGAGCGGAAGCGTCTTCGCGGCTGGTTGCCATCGTGGACTTCCTGTCCTTCGCGTCCAAGGAGCTCGAGCGTAGGCCACGCGATGTGGAAGAGGTCGGATTAGCTCACGAGGCTCATGCACGCATCGAGCAACAGTCGGCCGGAATCGCCGAGGAGATGGAAGTCGTCGCTGTGCTGGCCAAAGTTATGGCCGCGTGGACCAGCGAGAAGCTCGACGGTAATGTCTTCTCGCCAAATATGATTGTCGCGCAACTCCTGCAGGAGAACCGATCCTTCGTAAATTGCAAATAAAGATATTAAACTGAGCATTCGTTTTGTGTTGTTCTTTTTTTGCAGGCGTTAACGCGGCTCACGCCGCTTGGCAGGATTTGGGGGATCGTTTGGAAAAACACAAGTCCGTTATGGCGCGTCTATTGGAAGATGCTAAAGTTAATCTTCGTCATAAGGCGATAGCGCTAAGAGATGAGAGAGAAAGATGGCAGGTAAAGTGGTCTGCCAGATCGGAGAATCTTACGCTTGATTGGTTGATGTCGATGAAAGAACGTTGGCTCAATCTAAATGGACAACTGGATTCCTTGAAAGCGGATTGCAAGAGAATATCTCTGGACCTCGAAAGTGTCTTGGAGGATGACGACACTAATCTGTCACAAGTGGAGCGTGAATTGGAAACCGAAGAGTCAAATTACAGGTCTCTTTAACGGAAGACTTTTTTTTTATTAAACTAGAATTCTTCGTTTCTTTAATTGTCTTAACTTAAAAAAAGTTATTTTTTATTATAATATTTTTAACGATAAACGAATTAAAATGTAATTAAACACCATTGCAGATTTCAATCCGAGTTTTTGGGGGAGCTGAAAAATCAGGAAACCGAGGAGTGGGCCGTAGCCAGAAGAAGATTACCGAGACTTCATGATTGGCTCGATTCCTGGGAGAATAAAATTCGGTTGCAAGACAATTTGGAGATTGATACCTTCGTCGGTAGAAAGATAAAAGAAGTCAGATCTGCAATCGAATCTATCCAGTCGCTTCGGGGAGACGAGATTGCCAACGAGCATTGGACCGAGTTAATTCCTATATTGGGTTTGAAGGTCGAAACCCCACGGGATATCACTTTGGGCCACTTGCTCGCTTGTACAAAGACGCTGAAGGAGAATGAGGATCAAATAAAAGTAAGAACATGAAAGTTTAAGATTGTTAAGAAGAAAGGAGCAATATTTCAGCATTTCAGTATTTATATAATTTTTTCTGTAAAAGATATGTCAAAGTAAAGTACATTACACGAAAAATATATGCTCTTAAAAATAATTAAAAATAATAAGCTTGAGAAAAAGAAAGATAGAAAGAGAGAGAGATTGGCTGAATATGTAGCTATATACATTTATATTCTCGGACTTCCATAAACACGATATATGTATTTCTTTATTCTCAGGAGATAACAAAACGAGCGATCGCAGAGAGCGGGATCCGACAGGCGTTAATAGATCTGGAGACCTGGGAAAGTACGGCGTCACTTCCGTTGCAGGAATCAACCGACAGCAAGAATAAAACAATCTTACTCGTCGGAGACTACGGCACTTTGTTAGCGAAAATAGGTATTGTCTACACTTGCTAGTTATTAGTTGTTTGGTTTTTATCAATTTTGTAATCTGTTTATTTTATTTCAAATTTTGAATCTCCCTTACAATAGAGGAATTGAGACTCTTGCTCGAAGGAGCGAAAGGCACGTCAGGACACGACAGGTTCGCGTCTAGAGTTGCGCGCTGCGAAGCGGCCCTGTCAGAGCTCGAGGAAAGGATTAAGGCACTCAGCAGCGTGCAAAGGAAATGGATTTACTTGGAGCCAGTCTACGGAAGTGGGGCTGCTCCCAATGACTCCGGAAGATGGTCTAGGGCTGATAAGGAATTTAGGTTTATTAAACTATATCAATCCGATTTAATTCGCTTATATACAGTTTCTGCGTTTTTCTTTCGCTTATATCTAAACATCAATTTATGCCTATGTGAACTTTTAGGTATCTCATAGGAGAAGTATCTCGGGATCCCAGAGTACCATCCTTGAGGCAACTTTCATTACCAGCTTTAACAAGTTTGAAGGATCTATTAGACAGATGTCAGAAATCTTTGGACGAATTTTTAGAGGTGAAACTCAGTATATAATTAAAAAACATTTTATTTAAAAAATTGTATTTTTTTACCCCCGTTAGCTAATAACAACAAAAATCTTGATTGCAGGAGAAACGAGCAGCTTATCCGAGATTATACTTTCTTAGCGATGAAGACCTTTTGGAATTGGTATCGGGCAGTGGAAGAGGATTGGAGGCTCATTTGCCGAAGTTGTATCACGGTATTGGTTCAGTAGTAAAGGAAAATAATTCGTTAACGGCGATCGCGTCGCCCGAGGGAGAGATATTGAAGTTACCAAAGGCTGTCGATCTCACTGAACCTTTACCGCGATGGCTAGATAATCTCGAGAAAGGAATGAGAAACGCTCTCCGTCACAGTTTGGAGAAGTGTTTAAACGACTCCGCACCCGATCCGTCCGTTTATCCTACACAGATATTGCTACTGTCAGAGAGAATAGGATTTACCGAGCGCTGCGAACGCGCCTTGAAAGAAGGTCGCGCGTCCCTGCAGAAACTTGTCGAATATTTGGAAACGCGGAGGGCGAAGTACAGAGGACTGGAGGACGCCGGTGACAAGCTGACCGCTCTGAAAGCGCGTGGTCTTCTTCTGGATACCGTTTATCACCTGCAAGTGGCTCGATCATTGTTCAAGATTGTGGTAACGGGCGAGAATGCTAATTGGACGTGGTATAAACAACTGAGGAGTTACAAAACTGTGAGTTTTGGTTTAAAAAAATTACATTCTTGTCTCGATGATTAAAAATTAAATCGCAATACGATTTTTTTAAATGCATTCTATATTTAAATGATAAATTTTCCAAACAAGAAGCATTTTGTATAACATCTTATTGATTATATATTATATTATTACATTACACTGTCATATTTTAATTTAAGAATGAAGGCACGTACGTAGTACGATGCGCCGGTGCAGAGTTACCATATCGCTTCGAGTATCAAGGGGCATCAATCGGCTTAGTGAGAACTCCCTTGACAGAGAAGTGCTTCTTAGCTCTCACGCAAGCTATGAAGCTTGGATTGGGTGGAAGCCCGACTGGTCCCGCTGGAACCGGGAAGACCGAAAGTGTCAAAGCTCTAGCATCTGTTTTGGGTAGACTGGTTCTCGTCTTCAATTGTGATGAAGGTAAGGCGTTTGTTTCTCAATCGTTGCGGCAGAAAATTGTCACTAAAGGATTAAACGTGGTATAAATATGCGATTTTGTACGCGAAACTAAATTTAATATTAAAATGTCCGTTGCGAAATATAGGAATGGACACCGGCAGTATGAAACGTATCTTGGGCGGCTTGGCGCAAGCGGGCGCCTGGGGTTGTTTCGACGAATTCAATCGTCTTGAGGAGGACACCCTGAGCGCGGTATCGATGCTGGTGAGACCGCTTCAAGAAGCGCTACGGAACGGCTCATCCGAGATTCTGCTAGGCGATCAGAAAATCAAGCTTGATCCTCACTGCTGCATCTTTATCACGATGAATCCAGCTGGGAGCGAGTACGGCGGCAGGCGCAAGCTGCCGGATTCCTTAGCGCGACTCTTCAGGCCTATCAGTATGGCGCATCCAGATAAATCAGACATTGTCAGGACTCTGTTGGAGTGCGCTGGTTTCTTAGAGGCGACCACCCTTGGAAAACGGCTCGTGGAGGCTCTCGAGATTGCTGGGACCATGCTTTCCGAGCAGCCGCATTACGATTGGGGACTCAGGGCGCTTAAATCTGTGCTCGACGCCCTACGTCCGATTGCAGACGTCGATGAGACCACCAGGTATGTTCGTGTTTGTTTTAAAATATGTCAGATTGAGGAAGAAAATGTTATTAGATACATGATTAAAAATTGATCTTTATTTCATTAATATTAATATTAATATAACATTAGCGTATTTTTAATACACTGTTGATATTTTAATACTATTTAATACTGTTTAATATTGTTTTAATACTGTTCAATTAGTAAGTTGATGTTAACGCAAGCTTGATCTGATACTCCAGCACTCAAAACTTTTCGATGATAATTTCAAAAGTCATAATCACAAGATTAATAGTCAGCGATATCTATGCCAGATATCTCAAGCTGTGATTAACGCGCGGAAATTCGTGAGGTTCTGCGATAAGTTTTCCAGCGATAAGAGACTCGTTCTTGCGGCTTAAACAGATCTAATATAATTAATAGATAGAAATAAAATCACTCGATATAATCGCCTCGTGTTTTTAGTTTATCAGACTTCTTATCTGATATATGTATTTGACAAATTCTCTTTTCTCGTTTTTATTGCATTGGTAGATATACGAGTTGTCCATCGATAAGAAAACATTTCAGTCCTTAAAGTAGATTTCAGTTTGTACTTTTTGCCGATAAGAAATCCTTTTATTTTTATTACGTATAATTTAGATAAATATATGTGAATATTTTTTTATGGAATTAAGACAAATTTGTATTAATATCTTTAAGCTGCACTAATAGAAACTTTTGTTGTTAAAACTATATTATGATGAAAAAATTTCTTATTTTTTTTTGCAGGCTTCTTATTTCAATCAAGGCATCGACCCTTCCGAAACTGACAGAGGCAGATACGACGAAATTCCTGTCGTTGCTGGACGATCTCTTCCCGAAGACTAATCTTCCTTTATCGGTCTCCACTGAAAGCGAGGATCTGGTCGTCGCATTATTGAAGATTTGTGAAACACGGGGATTGACGAAAGAAATTGCCAATAGATGCGTTCAACTGAACGATCTATTGAAGAGCAGGACCGGCGTTGCCATAGTCGGCCCACCGGGTAGCGGAAAAACGTCGATCAGGTCGTGTTTGGCTGAAGCGATAGCAAAAACCGGCGAATCCGTACAGCAGATTATCGTTTATCCTGGCGCGATACCAAAGAGCAGATTGTTAGGTCACATTAATCCGCGGACGAGGTAAAGAGTATATGAAACACAATTTACACAATGATTCCTTTTATCCCGCGTTTTAAAGACCCGTTTAATATTAAAATACAAATGTTTGTGCGTGTAAATAGGGAATGGAAGGAGGGTGTTTTGTCGAGCGCGGTAACGTCCGCCGGGAATTCCGCGACCTGGATCATTTTCAATGGGGACGTGGAACCCGACTGGGCGGAGGCGTTGAATTCAGCCCTGGACGATAATCGATTGCTAACATTACCCAATGGAATAGGAATTAAGCTTGGTAGCGGTACAAGGTACAAATGTCTTAATTGAAGATATCTATAACAACATTTATAACGCGTAGTGGCGAAAAATCTCTCAAATTCTAATTATATACGTCAAGTAAGTTGTTAAGTTTTATATGCGCCATTTAATTACTCGATTATACATGTTGCACAAATGTTTGTAAAACAAGGTTCATCTTCGAGACCCACAAACTCGCCGATGCTAGCCCAGCTACAGTTTCCCGATTGGGCGTTCTGCATCTTGGCTCAACGAGACCGACGTCCTTGTTGGTACCGTGGCGTTTAGAGCAACTCTCGTCGACCGCTGCGGAGATCGCGAATACCCATTTATGTTCATGCATCGACGAAACTCTGAAAATAAAGGCTAATAGTTCCTCCGCATCCGGTTTAATGGCCGCTACATTGTGTCACCTACATAAAGCGCAAACGTTCGCTCAGGCCACTCAGGCTCTTTTGGTTTCATTATCCGGCCAAGTGGAGGATGCACAATCCAAAGACGATTTGGCGAAATTTATTTACGGATCAACCGAAAGCTGGTGAGTGCGCTAAATGGGACTTCTCGAGTTTTTAAAACAATAAACTGAATCACGTCGAACTTTTCGCTTATAAATGTATTTCTCAGGTGTCCAGATCCACAAAAGCCAAGCGCAGTTCTTTACGACTCTGAAACCGATCGATTGGTACCCTTCAGCGATACGTACGAGTCTATCAATACCGATCACGGGCCCGTCTCGATTTCGGGTACTAAAAAAATTGCGTTAAAACTTCAAAATTATATTTTTAGGAGAGACATAGATCTATATTTATATATTTTATGCAGATCGCATCAAGAAGGCATTAGCGGCTATTTTGCCCTGGATGGAGAATGGTCATCCCATTATGATTCGTGGACTCGAAGGTTGCGGTAAAAATGCCTTAATCGACGTTGCATTGACGAAAATAAAAAATCAGGATATCACGACCGTGGTACGGGGATCTTCGCTTTATGGTCCTGACGATCTTGTGAGTCGTTTGAAAAAAGCCTGTTTGCGCTTGGAGTCTTCTTCGCAGGGTAGGATGTACAAGCCGAGAAGCGGATCTCAAGTGCTTCTTATCTTGGAAGATATGCATCTTGCTGCTAAAGACTTACAGGTATAATCCAGACAAGTCTCTTCTCTAATCTTTCGATCTATTAATTTAGAGACGTCTTATGGCTGTCTGTGTTTAGCACATAAAAGATAACGTTTAAAACTTTTTTTTGAAACTGTTTCTGTTTTAATAATACTATTGAGTCCGTAAATAATACAAATTTCTTTAGAAAAGAATGGTAAAAGAAAAGTTTTCAATAAAAAAGTTTTATTTTTATAATAAAAAATTAATGAGATCAAATTATCTTTAGGAATTAGTAAGAGAGTTACTTCAAGAGGAAGGTTTCCTTGAGGAAGATCTCGTATTTTCTAAAATATCCATAACGATCATATGCACTGCCGATGTGACTACTCGATTACATCCGAGGCTCGAAGCCTTATTCGCAACTTATTATCTAGAGTGAGTGACTTTTCTGTACAAAAATATATAAATCAAAATAAAGTTTAAAGGAAATCCATTCTTTAAAATTAAGTACCTATAATCATATATACATAAATTTAATCTTCTGTATTTAATTAATTAATTCGTGTATTTAATTTAATTAATTCGTGTATTATTAAAAAAAATAGTAATAAATTTAGAACAAGTTCTTGAAACTTTATATGAAATATATCTGTGCTAGATATCCAAGCCAAAAGGATATCGCGGCTATTCTCGAACTTCATTTGAGGACTTCTTTGAAAGAAGTCGACTTTGTCATGGCGGAATCTTGGATCGCCCGAATGAAGCCTAGTATTTTGGACGCTTTCCGATCTGCGAGTTCCTCCCAGGAATCTTCTTTTACTTGGACTCTTAAGGATATTGTCTCCTGGGCAAAACTCTTAAAGTATTATCCTGCTCCCGAAAATGAAGCGTACATCACTCGTTACTTGTTGGACATTGGACAACGTCTATTTCGTGCGAGGTATTTTAAAATCATAATACTTTACAAGGAAAAATTATTTTCTAAAAATATATTATTATATGTATACATATGTATAAATTAAATTTGCAAAGAAGCTGAATTAAATTTCAAAAAAAGATAAATTTAAAGTCTTTAAAATATTATTGTATTTACTAATTTAGATTAACGCCCAAAACGCTGACACGGTGGGAATCTCTGCTAATTTCGAAGGACTCCGAGGTAAAGAATTTTAATAATGATGTATATGCATGGAAGAGCGCAAATATTGGGCTATATCCTTTGACTGAAGAGCAATGGCGAGAAGAGGTAATTAACGCAGCGGCTAGATGTGCCAGAGAGGGTCAACCAGTGCAGGCATCGATTTCATCTTATCTTTTAGAAATTGTAGCTGGTGTGTAGCGCGGCCTAATTAAATTAATAGGTAAGGGAAGAGTTGACAATCATAACAATATTAAATATTTTGATAGGATTAAGTTGGGCTATTGGATGCGATTTTCGTGGTATAATTCTCGTTGGACGACCGGGAGCGGGCAGAAGGTCAGCAGTTAAACTAGTTGCAACCTTCTCTTCCCTACGACTGATCGATTCAGGGCCTGGTACAGTAAGATGAGCTAATAATCTGTAGAAACGCGTTCTATTATTGTATCTTGTCCCTTGGAATCCCGTCATATCCATATGTCGTTTTTCAGAACGTGGTAAAGCGGCGATAAAGAGCGCCGTACAAGCAGCCGGTATTGAGAGTCAACCGACTTTGCTCCTGTTGGAGGAACATCACGCCAGGGAGGAGACCTTAGCCGTGATGGTGAGCGCCATAGTATCCAAAGGGGAAGTTCCAGGACTTTTCACGACGGAGGAACTTGATGCGCTGGTCGCACCGCTCGCCGATCTTGCCCGAAGAGAAGATTTTCAAGGGACACTGGAGCAGTATTTATATTATCGTACGTGTATCCAAAATGTTATTCGATACTGGATAAATAAATCCATAGAGGACTGTTACTCTTTTAAGATAATTTATAAATCTTTCGTTCGTATACTCAGCAATGGATGGTTTCGTTAATTTATGATGCATATAGTGACTGATTGATTTCACAGGCCTGCGCAAGTTTCTCCGAATAGCGATGATCTTAGATTCAGAAGAGATCGAATCGTCGTCCCTGTTACATCTCGGTCTCCTTCGACATTGCGCGTTGCTCGGCTCTGGACCTGGCGGTCCCAGCGAGTGGTGGTCCCGAGAATGCTCGCTGATCAAATTGGCAATTCAGGAGGGCACTTTGCAAATGGATGAGCTCGAGGAACTACCGCACGGCGCGAAGGTCATAATCGGAGCTCATCTTCAGGCACCTCGTTATCAAAGGGCACCGGCGCGGTTCCTTGCTCTGATGCACACCTGGAGACAGCTCCGTGACACGTGGAGCAAGGAGGTCGAAGAGAAGCTACGATCTCTCGAAGCCGGTATCAGCAAACTAAGAGAAGCCGGTGAGCAGGTCGCCAAGCTAGAGGATGAGGTGTCCAGGCAACGCCAGGAACTTGAGGTCCGCGTAATGCAATAACGTTATTATATGTAATTGTAACTTCTTGTATTTTACAATACTGCAATTACGTAAAATCATGCTTAAAGGTGGAAAAGGGGAGAGCCAATGCCGCTCTTGAACAAATCACCGCTACGATGAGAGGCGCAACCAATCAAAGAGGAGAGATGACAAGTTTGAAGGCTAACACGGAACGCGAAAGTGCCGAACTCGCACGACGTAAGGTAATATCGTTTTTTTCTGTTGTTGTGTATCATTATCGATACAAAAAATTGAGGCTCATAGAGATCACGCAACGCGACGTGTCCGCGTGGATGCGATGTATATTCATGAATAACAATATATATCAATCTTATCATTTACGTAGGCGGACATAGAGAGTGAATTAGGGAAGGTCGAGCCTCTGGTGGCGCAAGCTGCTCAAGCCGTGGCTGGTATAAGTGCCGACGCGTTGGCTGAAGTTCGTTCGTTGAGAGCACCACCGGCGCCGGTGAGAGACGTCCTCGAGGGAGTCCTCCGGTTGATGGGCATAAAGGACACGTCTTGGAACAGCATGAAGACCTTCCTCGCTAAGCGAGGAATCAAGGACGAAATCAGGTAAGCAACAGTATTGGCTCAATCTAACTGATCAATTTTATTTTATTCAACTGTTTGTTTAATTTTACAATCAACTAAAATTTTTTTCTTCATTTTTCTACGCAAATTTAACGCGCAGAAATTGGGACGCGAGACGCAGTGCGCCTGCAAGTTTAGAGGCGGTCGCCAAACTGATAAAGGAACGTCCGGATAGCTTCGAAGAGAAAACCGCGAAGAGAGCATCGGTTGCGGCCGCTCCGTTAGCCGCTTGGGTACTTGCGAATCTTCAATACGGTCAAATATTGGAACAAGTCGCTCCCCTGGAACGAGAACAACGTCAGTTAGCTGAGTATGTTTCTTTAATTTTTTAAATGCAAGAATATTTTCCGATTCTTTTGACATTCGTCTGTGATGTATCTTTTTATCTTTCTTATCAATTTTTTTTCGTTTTTTTACCTAATTTTGAATTCTCATTTTATTTTCTTTTACATTTAGTTGTTTTATTTTTCGGTTTCTTAACTATTTTGTCATTTAAGGGGCCTGGCGGCAGCTGAGGCACAGTTGGGACAATTAACAATGGGATTAAACACAGTAGAGAGCCGTGTGGCGCAGCTTCAGAAGGAACTTGCCGAGCACACGAGGAGTGCAGCTGAATTACAGCTGCGAACCGAATCCACCGAGTCCAGTCTTTCGACAGCACGTGCCCTGTTGAAGAAACTCGATACCGAACATCGCGACTGGCAAGCGCAGTCCCAAGAACTGACTGCCAGGAAAGAGCAACTGGACGTTGAGGCAGCTAATGCTGCAGCTCTACTTGTATATCAGGTAATCAAGTCTTCCTATTTAGCTTTGCCTAACGTAAAAAAAGAAAAATTTGATTCTAAAATTTACGTCAACAAATAATTTATATTTCAATTTTTTATAAATAAAAAATCTCTAAATATTTGTTATTAATTAATTGATTATAATAATAAGTAGTAACAATTGATCCTTAAAGAATTATGACATTTGG
The DNA here is from genome assembly GCF_003070985.1 of Temnothorax curvispinosus. NCBI lineage: Eukaryota > Metazoa > Arthropoda > Insecta > Hymenoptera > Formicidae > Temnothorax > Temnothorax curvispinosus. The sequence continues at coordinate 210,163 of NW_020220712.1, read as the reverse complement.
ATTGTGCAGGATCCTGAGAGAGATGACGATTGGAAGAAATCAGCGATCAAATTACTAGTAACCGAACGTGAAAGATTATCGTGGAGAGCACAGGGTTTGCCGGCAGACACGGCCAGCTTGGTCGCAGCCTCTCGCGTGCTGAAAGGACCCCTGGTACCTATTTTCCTTGATCCCTCGGGAGTGGCTGTCACCTGGATCAAACGCAATTTTGGCACTAGACTCGAGATAACTCAGCCTGAAAATTCCAAGTTCTTGACGACTCTGGAGCTCGCTGTGCGTTTCGGGAAACCTCTGTTGGTCGAGGAATTGGTCAAGTTTCCGTCGATATTGTTGCCCATGCTTCGTCGAGGATCGCTCAGATTGGGCGATCGTATTCTGCCGGCTCAGGAAGGCTTTCAACTCTTCCTGGCCACTAGGAAGAATCAATTGGAAGATATCCCGAAGGAAGCCGATGCTGTGTTATGCGAGATCACGCTCGGCGCCGGTACGAAAAGCCTGGCAGAAAGATTCGTGGAGAAGGTACGAGAAAATTAATAAATATGCAGTGATTTCTGATATGGCATTTCTATCTGATTTTCTTTTATATTTGGATCATTAACGATACTGTCACATCAGCTCCTACTAAACGAAACGCCGGAGCTCGAGGCGCAGAGAAGAGAAGCCTTGGAGAGGGAAGAAAGATTGTCCGGAGAGCGGGACGCGGCCAGGCTAGATGTGCTGAGCCAATTAGCTACTGCCAGAGGCCAAGATCTTTTACAAGAATCCCAAGAACAAGGAGGTCTCTTGTTTTCATTGGAAGCAACGCAGTCTAAGGCAAAAGAGATAGCGATCGCGCTCGAAGAGAGTAGACAAAGTTTAGAAGAAGTCTCGAGGTACTTTTAGAAATTTTAACACTACTTCTATATTAAAAATACTAATATTGATGTTGGTATCAACACCTGAAAATAACGCTGTTTTCGTCCTCTTCTTTTAGGCGTGCCAAAAGTCACGAAAAGTTCGCGCAGTTTGCCGCTAATGTCTACGAGACTATCCAAGGGTTGACACTCCTCAGCTCTTTGTATGTCATCTCCACAGAAGCCTATACCGATATCTGCTTGAAAGCGGTGCAGGATGACATTTCTTTCACGAATGAAGACAGAGAGAAGCGGGAATCACGAGGTCTAATCGAGAAACGGTACGCACATGTTTATTCTGATTGATAAATGCAAATGATAAATGCAAGATCGTCACGCAGTCTGTTGTATCAGGTTGATAACTCTGACGTTTCACCATTGCGCGAAGGCGGTCTACAGGAAGCATAGACTTCCGCTGGCGTTGCACATGGCGTTGTCGTTAAACCCAGTGCCGGATGTTGAGAGAAATCTCTTGTTTGACAGTGGCGCCGATAATTCCGACTTCGAGTTACCTGAATGGATACCGGACGAACGACGCGAAGCTGTGCAAGCCTTAGGCTCTTCTCTACCCAACGTATGTATATGATGTCTTCAGTAAATAATTGAAAGTTTTGTTAAATTAATTTTACTATCATGAACAGTTTGAATAAAACAGATTTGAATTTTTACTGACGTCGATATTATTTTTCTTTTTCAAAGGTAGCCGTTAGGATGAAATCTTCCTGGCTGAACGATATTTCCGATATTTATGCTGACAAGGGACTCAGCGCCTTTCAAAAAGTTTTAGTCGTTAAGGCTCTACGGCCTGACTATTTGCACACCGCACTTTCTAAATTAGCTGCGAAGCAATTAGGCAAGTGCCAGATTATGCGATAAAATTATTTCGAATTTCGCGTATATTTAAATATTTTAATGTCATTGCAACTTACAATTCTAAAATTCATACACTCGAAAAATATACAAACGATCTGAGTTCAAGAAAAACGAACAATTTGAATATTATGTACAAACAGCACCTTTTATTATTTTTATTTCAAGAATGAACATATGCTTGAAACAATTAACACTACGTTTATTTTGAGATTCTCTCTTTCAAAAATTGTAAATTTACCGAATTCTTTTTCGCGCGATCAACTCTTTCAAGCAAATTTAATTTTTAAATCTATTTGCGAAAGGTGTGAAGGATTTGGCACCACCTCTATGGACATTGAGCACGGTCGCTCAGGAAAAGGCGGGGACGTATCCTGTGCTGTTACTTTTATCGCCGGGAACTGATCCCGGTCCCGAGCTCAGTGTATTAGCCGAGAAACACACCTCCGCTGGATTTACCGAGGTATCTCTGGGCCAAGGACATGTCACGCAAGCTGAATTGGCGCTGGAAGCCGCATGCAGGTAAAATCTCATAACTCCCGAAAGCATCGTGATGCAATATGTACAATATTATATGAGTAAAAAAACTTTAAAATGCTTTATCTTGCTTTAATAAAAATTATTAAAGATAGAAATAGAATTTTAATTGAAAGTATACGATCTTGTCGAATACTAAATAATATATTCATTATTACTTCGCAGAAACGGTGGTTGGATATTGCTAAGCAACTTGCAGCTCGCTCTAAACTGGCTGCCGCGACTGGAAAGTTTGCTTCGCTCGCCGATGTGTACCACGAACAAGAATTCCTCCACGAGGATATGGCTGACCACCGAGGAGTGTTCCGGATTCTATCCGGGTTTAGCGGGGCTCTGTCTGAAACTGGCGTATGAACCGCCCGAAGGCGTGAAGAGGAATGTGAGAAAATCGCTGCAACAGCTGCGACAGTCGCAACGTAACAGCGACGATGTCGCGGCCACTACGTTGGTACTCGCCTGGTTACACGCGACGCTTCAAGAACGACGAAACTTCGTTCCTCAGGGTTGGATCAGACCGTACGAGTGGAACGAGTCGGATCTCGAGGCTGCCTACGAATTGGTGGTAAAGGACGTGACAAAGGAGAAACGATCGCAACAAGGTATGTGAAACGTAAACGTACACAAGTAATTTTAACATCTTATAAGACCGATGTATCAAGTATATGTTGGGATGGAAAGGTGATTGGCAGATCGGTAGAGGTCTGCTCGACGTTGCGGTTTACGGCGGCCGGCTCCAGGATGCCTATGACGCAAGGGCATTGCGCTCGATGATACGCAACGCGTGGTCCAGAGATATTTTTGAGGGACGCCGGAAGCTGGGAGACGCGTTGAAAGTAACCGACATGACGATGGGTGATCTATTAAAGTCATTAGAGAATTTGAACGACGTTGATTCGCCGAAAGAGTACTTCGGACTCCCCGCTAACGCTCATAGGGCATGGGAAAGGGCTGCTGCGGAACAAGCCCTGACGTATCTCAAAGGTATCTTTTAAAGTTTTATTCTTATATCTTCTAAGTCATCGAAGTTCTCGACTTCAACTAATACTTTTGAATTATTCTTCAGGTATCTTGATGAAGTCTTTCAGCAACAGCGAAGGAACTAGCGATAAATTAGAAAAGTCGAAAGTCCAACAAGATCTAAAGGAAATTATGGAACGACAATGTTCTTTGACGTTCACGCGCGATACAGGTGCCATAAGCGAGCGGAAAGGAAACCCTTTGCAAGACTTTTTCATCGATGAAATCGATCTTACGAAAAAGTTGTTGCACATTGTACAAACGGACATGGACGCGCCTTCTTTCGACGATAACGAGGTAAGGCAGATTTCGATTTTGAGAACTGTATTTCTATATAATTATTTCAATACAACGATAATTATAATTATATATTTTTTTCACAATAATAATGGTAATCATTACATTTATGATTCAAGACTCCCAAGCACTGGGTTGCGGAATGGCGAACGGGCCCGAAGAATACCATTCAATTCGTGAAAGCGCTCCTGTTCAAATACGAAGCACTAAAATCATCAGCGATAAATGTACCCAGTCGAGTTGATTTATCCCAGCTGTCCCGACCACGGGCTCTTCTAACCGCCCTAAAGCAACATACCGCACGAGAGCTCGGTCATCCGTTGGAAACGCTTCATCTCCGTGCCAATTGGACCGAGAATCGTACGAACAAAGAGTGGCAGGTATCGCTCCAGCTCGAGGGTTTACTCATATCAGGTAAGTTTGATTAATTATGTTATCAGACTCAACGGAATTTGATCCAGTATTCACAGTATCAAGTTCTTATTTATTATAATCAAGTAACAAGAATCACATTTGACAATTTTTGAAAATTTTTAGATCATATCGAAAAATTCTAGAGTCTAGAATACTGTTATAAATAAAAGAGAAAACGGCCTATACGCAACGCATTTCTTACAGGAGCCTCGATCGAAGAAGGTGTCTTGAAGGATCTGGACGCAAATTCAGCAGCGGTCGCGGTCGCCCCGACATGCCAAGTGGCGTTTATGCCGGAGGAATACTCGGACGATAAATCCGGCGACGACAATCTTTCCGCTCTCGAGGATACGTATCGGCAAGATTATCTGAGCATACCGGTTTATACAAGTGTTCAACGGGAGGCTCTAATTTGTTCGTTACCGATCACGTGCCCGCGAGAAGAATGCGACGCATGGTTACGCCGTGGCGTCATCCTGTATCTGCGATAAGTAGCTTTCGTAATCGTTCCCAATTAAACCGATGAAGATGAAGATAGATCATTTGCAAGTAGCACCCGATCTCTGACAAGAGCAAATAGTTTTTAATTATTGTTAAATGCTAGCTATTAAAAGATATACATTTGTATATTCACATTTAATCTTGCTGAAAAACGTAGACTCTCACTCTGTACAATTCTGAGGTGAGTTTAAACTTTTTATTTATTTAGTCGTCAGATATGTTTATTTGTCAAATATAATTTAGATTAATAAAGCTCGTAAATAAATAGCTTTCGTAATAATCCCCGATGAAGATGAAGATACGGGATGATTTGCAAATAGGCGTTACCAGACGTTAAACCAAATCTCTAACAAAAGCAAATATTTTCACATACTAGGTACTATAAAGGATATTTATTTATATTTATTTATTTAAATAAAAGATATTTATTTATATTTATTTAATCTCGACAAGAAACATGGGTTTCTAATCTGTAGTCCTAAGGCATTTTAAACTGTTTATTCAGTTGTTCGTCAAATATAATTGAGATCAATAAACTTTGCATGTATAATTTGGCTCGATCGAATAAAGAGACGAGGGCGAAGGGGGGGGGGAGGAAGTATATATAACCGCATGTCAATACATACGTGTGAATTGAACAATACGCTTATTATTATTAAAAATACATAGAGATATGTCGGAAATTTTTCGGGAGGTAATGTTACGCGGGACGTATCGTCCCTAACGGCAATCAAGTTTCGTACGCGAAAATTCTTCTACCGGAATTTGGAGTTCCTTCCTTACGTTCCGCCGTTTCTCGTGAAACGTCTCAAGAACGGTCCGGTAGCGTGAGTCGTTTCGTTCAATAGGATTTAAAATTACAGATAATACAGCGATATCGTTTATTTTGATAAAATTAAATGGTCATTGGTTGGTCCGCCCAAGCCTTTCCCACGAGACTTAGAAATTTATATATACAAGCACACGACGTTCCCCCGCGCCGCGTAATACGCGCGTGTCGCGTACTGAGAAATGTATCGATGTGTTCACATGAAAACTGTAAAGTTCAGTTCCTACATTTTCTTGTAGAAAATAAAAGCTACTGTTGTATCATTACGGGGCTGGAAATATATTGGTGAACCGAAACTGTTTCTCTCTCGAAAATATCTGGAGACACACGTTCGGAAGAACTGACAGGCGAATGGACAGAATTCATTTTCGATGAGTATAATCTCTAGAATAGTTAAGAAATTCCGTAGAATTCAAATCTATGTACTATTTAATACTTCGTAACATTTTTCAATATAACTGGACGACATTGAAGTTCGTTCGTAACCGAGAGCTTCGAGGTATTGTAATTTGTATAATGGAACCCGAGGCAGAAATATCCGTTCATTGTTATTCTCGCGCGAGAATCGATTTTGGACCGAAGGAAATTTACTTACTGAATGTAAATGCATTTGTACATCTAGTCGAAACTTATTTTCTACGGATGGGAAAGAGAGGTTTAATGGAAGTAAGGCTCATTCGAGACGCTCTGTCGTCCAGTGCAATCAAGTACAACGAACTTTAAAATTACGAACACGGAATAACAAGATTCTATTACGATAGATCGATTATAGATTTTCTACTCGACTCATAAATTTTAAAAGGGAAACAGAGAGAAATGGTACGTCAAGGATCTGGACTCCGTGCACACCAACAGAATTTTCTTACTAAGAAATCGCGTTAACTTGGATACGCGCACCAGCGACGAAGGAATCGTTCTGAGTAATTGATTTGAAAATTTATTAAAATTTGTGTATTGTTTAAGAAGTTATGGAAGTAATTATTAGGACGACAGAAAACTTGGAAAATTGTAAAAAGCGAAATAGAAAGCGAGAGATACGGACAGAAGAAGAAAGAGAAAAGAAGATATTTATATATATTTTAACTAATCTTAATGTTTTATATATAATATTTAGAAATTTATATATAAGATTTAGAAATTCTTTTATATATTATCTATATTTGAAATATTATTTTTAATTTTTTTTTTTCCAAATAGTTTATGCTTGTTATTTGATAATCACGTGATTAAGTAGTACGTGCGACTCTTCTTCGAAGTCGCTTGTGTGTATATCCGACATCCGTCTACCGATAAAATGGAACGTGCGCACGGAGTCTCGTTGTTCAGACGAGACAATCTCGAATTTCAAAACGGCGAAACGGAACAAGGAGAGGAAACGGACGGGAGAGAAGGTCAGTCGCGGCCCGAGCGCTGGCTTATGCCGAAATATCGTGATTGTCGTCAATTTATTGCTCTAAAAACTTAAAATCGAGATTTGCGAGCCGAGCCAGCGCTCTCACCGACGCTATATAAAGGCGTCGCTATATATCCGGGAAATCCCAATTAATTTCCCTCTTTCTTTTCTTTCTTTTTTGTGTGTTTTTTTTTTTAATCTCGAGCCTAATACTAATCCGAGAATTGAAACCGGCACGATCGCAAAGACGAGTAAGAAAATTTCGGATTGCCGCGAGAACGATTTTCACGCTCGTTCGCGGCAACGAATAGACACAATCGTCTAATGGAAAATGCACATCCCGTTTTTCTCCCAAGACTTCGACAATTGGAGAGTTGTGGAACCTCGCGAGACCGCACCGGTTCCAATGCCGGTTCGCGTTATCGGGCACTAAAACTAATGCTATACTCGCATTCTCATCCGTTCTCGATGTACATTACACGGCGTATGCCCGATAACGTGCGCCCTACTTTTACGTACTTTTACACGGTCCTAAAACGATCCCTACAACGATTCTACAACGATCCTTTCACGTTTATTTAAGTTAATCTCTCGTTTTAAATTCTCTCTTTTTATCGATACAATGGTACAACAGGTACGGATCGCGAAAGGCATTTCTTCTTAAATACTCCGAAAGAGCAGTAAAGATAAGCGAGGACGTTCTAGACATCGCGCCCCTCCTCCACCGCGAGCGCGTAGTCGATTTTTCTCAAGAGAAAATCGATGAAAGACCGATGTTCGTAATTTACACCGTTACAAATCGCGGCCTAGCGAAACTTATAAGAAGTAAAACCCGCCCGCCGTTACAATAACTCACCGTCTTCTTAAGTCGTGGTCGAACACAAAAGTTTCGTAAGTTATCTACATTCTTGCGTGAAACTTAACTTAACTTATTAACTTAACGGCCAATAAAACAGCGGCAATTCTTTCCTCTTTTACTCGCTAAAAACGTGGTATCAAGATTTCACTTGAGTTAACATGACGATTTTCTTAGCGAGATAAGGACAATTAGAAAATCGCTCATGTGCAAGATTTAAAGGAGTGCGCGACTCCTGCGATACTAATACTCAATAGTCTCGATACATCGTACATATTTTCCATTTAAGATGAGGAATAATTAAAAAAAAAAATTGAATTGAAACAAAATATTCTCGAAAGTCACCTCTCGCGTGTTAAAAGAAGCTGAATACTTTCGCAACAATTATCATTTTCTTTTCATACATTTCTCTCTCATATATTAGTATATTAGCATTTAAAATCTACGGATAAAACTCGATCGTTCGATCACATTCGATACACCCCTCGCTCCCGAATTATTTCTCCATTTTACAACGGACGAAGCGAATACGAACTATTGAGCATCAGTATACGAATGATAATGAGGAAAGAGATAAAAACAGAGGACGTACTCGCCGCTGCGTACGAAATCGTCACACCCACACACGTTCAAAGTATAGTAGAAATATAAATTGGGTTTCTAGGGGATCACAGAAGTATCGATAAGTAAACGGGCTCGATTAAGACGCGCGAAAGAAAGAAATCGTTGCGTGCACGATCGGTATTGACTTGTGAGCGGCGTCCTTTCTTTAGTTATAGTATACGCGCAAATCCAAGCGATGAGCGCCTCTAAAAACTCTACACGTATATGTACATAGATCTTACATATCAATCCGACAGAAAAATAATTGTAGTAACAGTATAATAGTAATAGCAATAGTACGATAATATTGATAGACTGCGTCTAACTACTAATTGGTGTTCGTACGTTGATCCCTTTTTACATTTTGGTATTTATAGAATGTATCTTCGTTCTCATCGTGGTTCTCCCACTAAAATTATTCTCTATTTTCCCTGGATTAAAACTAACAGATTATCGATTCGCTTGTAGCACCCATTTCGAGTGGAGACTATGAACGTTTCGTATATATATATTGTATATACTTTTGCACATGCTCCAACATGAGACAGTCAATCTCCGTTTGGCATTATCGTTAATGTTCCTTCATGACTCAGTCAGTTGGCACAGACTTAACGTTTCATCACCGGATTGAGCTCCACAAAAACAGTCGTCCGTTCTCTTTAATCGCGCAAATATGATGGCCGGCCCATTTTGTCTGTTTATTTTGCACGAGATTGTAATATTGATAGAATCTTTCGCAAATATATAATGTGAGTGTATTTATACACGTATATATGTATTATATATAGATATACAAAACTGACTGTCTCATTTCGGACCGGAGAGACGTTAAATGTCGTACGAAAAATAAATTTTTGCTCGTTCTTAGGAACAATTTTAGGTGCTCCCTGACCGATTATGGTCCACTTGCCGAGTACGTGAGTGTAAGTAGAGCTACAAGCCTCGGGCAAGTTTACGAGTGAGAAAAATAAAGACTTATTATCGATTAGAAACAACTACATAGTTACGTATTATATGTATGCGCGTGTACGCGTGTGTGTGTCCTGTGTATGTATGTGTAGATAAATTATGTGATAGTTGTGTCCTAGAGAGTAATTTTCGAAGTATCGACAAGAAAAATACGTCAGCATTTGGCAAACACGTAATCGTCGACGTTAAACAGACGAAGGATATCAGATTATCACGTAGCGATTTACGTTACGAAAAAAATGCCGCAAAAAAGCGTCGTCGGAACGCCGACAACAGCGGCTCTTGCGTCACAGTCGTTCAGGGCGGTTCAGGCCGTGGCGATCAACGCTGAAGGTCAGAGATCGCTCTCCATCTCGTCCGTCGCTAATTGAAAGTGCTCTTGACCTGGTGACACACATAATTACAATTCGTATACACTTAGATAGGTGCACCTAGAGTCAAATATGTGTTTAACGCTCTAGAGAGACGAGATTTCATTGATGAGAAACTGTCTTGAAAGAGTTTACCTTGACGAATCGAGAAGATTAAGTCTACGATCGGAAAGATTACTTACTTTGCAGATACGCAGCTAGATCGTGATCCTCCGCGATCAGCGCGAGCTGATGCGGCGTGTTACCATGCCGGTCCTTCATCATCAAAGACGCGCCACCGGCTACGAGCATACAGCAAATGGAACGACGTTTATTTTGGGCAGCTTTATGCAAAGCGGTTTGCCCTCTGAAATAGAAATAGATTACTTTTTACTCTTGCAATCAAGATGAATAGAATGCAGCGAGAATAAAAAGAAATTAAGTAACGAGAAAGACTGGAGAAATTTCAGTGATTAATATATTCAGATTAAGTTTTCAATTTTATCGTGAATTTTAATCGATAACTTACTTATCATTATCGATCATGTTTAAAATTGTCGGTGGGGCGCAGGCAATAAGATATCTGACAATATCCTTGTGACCGTGCCTCGATGCCAGGTGTAGCGCCGTTTGACCAGTCTCATCGATCGACAGAACCGAGTACCCCTTTTGATGAAGCTGCTTCAAGGTCGGCAGATCGCCGATCTTCGCCGCTCTCAGTATCTCATCGCAGCTCTTCTCGAGTAATTCAGTAGCGAATCCGTGAACTCCCGAGTTCAGGCCGAAGAGTCTGTCGCGGGGGCTGCAAAATATAAACCAGAGGAATCCAGATTAGGGCAATCTCTCCTCCCTCCGCACGCAAACTACTTCTGCAACGTTCGCGGGACAGGGAATAATTATTATCCGAATAAATTATCCGAGCAAAGATAATTGAAGCGCACGGTCGAATGAGGGTTTACGTAACGTATCGGCTCGTGTTGAGTTTTTCTTTAGAATAATCCATAATATGTCGTCGCGGTACCTTTTACACCGTCTAAAAGGCACTCGTGTGGAATAAAGGTCTACGTTACCCGCTTTGAAAGCCGCCAGTGATCTTCATTTAAAGTTGCCTGTCTCCTAACGTCGCATAGACACCCTTCTTGGCTCTCTCTCTTTCTCTCTCTCTCTCGATCATTCGGATAATTAACGGCACGTCCGAAGTAACGCCGTAAGAGACTCTGAGAACCTTACCTGATGAAAGCGAGAGATCGGTCCTGGTGCTGCGACTGTTCGGCACGAGCGATTGCAACGTGAGAATTCTGCTTCAGGGACTCGCGTCTTATATGAGGGTACGACTCGCCGTTTCTGTTCTCGCCCGGCGGCACGTCCAGGGAGTTTCGACTCGCCGAATTCTTCGGTCTGACGCCGTTCTGACCTTCGGATTCTTTATCGAAGGAAATGCTCTCCCGCTGTCTGGAAAGCCTGATCTTCCCGGCGACGGACGGCTGTTCCTGTCCCCGCGTATTTTCGTTCGATCGATTCGTCTTCTCTGTCACGGCTGGCGTCTCCTTTAGACGTTCGTCGCTATATCATATATCATATCATGCGTTTCGAAGGAAAAAAAAAATCTAGATGCTGGGTCTGCATGAAAATATCTCGCGTACCTTGACAAGCGGATCTGCGCGGTTTCGTCTTCCTGACTCGCGACAATCTGGCTTGGTCCCGCTCGGCCGTCGGACTGCTGCTGCATGGCGTCTTCATCGAGGATGTATACGGCATCTATGTCGGCGACATCCGTCACGTAATGCAGTTGCTCCTGGCCACGATCGATCCTGAAGAATCTTTCCGCGGTGCACGCTAAGTAACAGAAATCACATTTTGTGTATTCTTCGCACACAGAGGATCGCACCGATTTGCGGATAATATTTGCACGAGAGTCAAGGCACTCACAGTCAAGGAAACAGCACGAGTCCATATTGTAATCTTTTGTCAAGAGTTTCCTCAGGCTCTCCAGATCAGTCGTAGCATCGAGATCGAGCGGTTCCGCGAGCCACGACTCTGCCACTTGCTTCAACCTCTCTTTGTTGTGATGGTACGCCTCGTAATCTGACATCTTTATTCTCATTATAGGTAGCTTCAGCCTGTCTAATCTCGCTATGTGCTGGTGCGACTTTCCCGCGTTCCTTCTTTTCGCTAACATCGTTGCCTTGTTCAACATACTTAAAGTTATGATAGATGGTAACAAACGACAAGCTTCGCCGTCGACCTATAACATTACAGAAAAAAATAGATTAAATAGAGAATGATAATATTATCGGAACAGAGAATGACAAAATTTCAAGGATAAATATTATATTATAGTAAAATTTCTCCTTATCCATAAGTATATGATAAATATTCAACAATCAAAATATATTTATTATATTTTACAAAAAGAGAAGACGGCTTTCTTTATGTTCAAGAATCATATTGTTAAAGCTTGCCTGCATCGGTATAGTCTTCGTCGTGACCAGTTTGGCTTTGCTGCATTGCACTATGCAGGTACCGTGTCCACGTGCTTGCAGAAGAGGTAGCTGGTAGGTGGTCAGACCGACTACCTCGATTAACCCATCGTCCATAGCGGGTTCTCTAGTGCCACTTCCCGCGCTCCATGGATGTGTTCCGCCACCGTAAGAGGCAATATTCAAGAACAGTATAGCGTGGACTCGGTGCTCTTTCAATTTCGGCGTCATGTCCTGACCGTCGCATTCCAACGTCACGAAGTCCGAGAGGTCCTTCCACTTTGTGAGCAGCAAGTCCTTGCAGCCCATCTGTCCGTAGAACAATTTGTTCCTCATTCTGGAGTTAAACTTCTCCGGGTGAGCCTCTACAATAAATCGTAGAGGGTTTATCAGACAAAATCCTTTTTTACGTATATACCGTTAAATGTTAAAGGATAAAATATCTTGAGTTAAATAACATTTTGTTATTTTTAACTACCGTGTGTCGAAATTTATTATTTTAACATAAAACAGTATTAATTAACTCCATTGATTTAGTTAAATTAATGACATATTGAGTAGAAGCAGTAGCGATCTATAGGAATGGTTTAAAATAACTCAAAGTGAGTATAATTTAACACTACAAATGTAACGGTATATTTTATACGAGGTATAACATACAAGAAAGGTCTGACTTAATTACGAGGCAAACAAAAGAAGAAGAAATGAGGTCAGAGCTCTCGAGATCGCGTTTTGACCTCACCGAAATCACAGAGCGGAACCTTGATCGGCCATGCGATCGATTTCCTGCCCGAACTAGGACAACTGCTATATATTGACTTGATACTTTCGGCATAATAATATAATCGGTAGTGCGAATAAAAATTTGGAGTTTTGATCTCACCTCGTGCTTCGTGAAACTCGAGGGCGATGTGAGCGTCTACGCCGAGGGAGAAGTAATTGTTAACAACATTGAGCGGCAGGCTTTCCTTGCCCTTGCCACCATCGTCGTCGTTCTTGGCATCGGGGTTCCTCTCGACTTGCAATTGCCATCTGTCCAACAGGGTGGTCTCGCTGTCACTTATGCTCGTTAAGATCTTGCTGATTGGCTCGTCCTTGTAACCGCCGCCCCATCCCAACGCTCTCGCTAGATCGTTTCCGGTGCCCAGAGGAAGTACCCCGACCGCTGGCGCTGGATAAGCACCGATTTGATCCAGAATCGATAGGACCCAACCGACCGTTCCGTCGCCGCCGCAGGCCAACACGCGCAAATTAGGGACCTTCTTGAAGAGTTCCAATCTGCAAGATCAATATTTTTGTTTAGTTAACTTGATTTGATTTTGTTGACTCAGTCTTTTCTTTCTCCCTGTATCGTGCGTCATCCTTGCCAGTCGTTGAGATGTATTTTTACTCACCCCATTCTTGGACCACCCTGCGTCAGATCGAAAACCTGTCTTGGATTGAGCAGCCACTGAAACTTTTGCAGCAATTTCGCTCCCTGATTACCGCCGGACTTTGGATTTATAAAAACCAACACCGGCTTTACGGTAGCCGAGGGTATGGGCTTAACGACCCACAACTCTCCCTGATCCTTTTCCTTTCCCTTTTCTTTCTCCTTCTCCTCCTTCTCCTTTTCTTTGTTTTTCCGGCGGTAAGATGAGCCATCGCCGGATTTCTTCCTTCTGGGTGATCTTCTCAGGCTACTCTTGAAGCTACCTTTACGAGGGAGTTTCACGATCCACGACGGCGGTACTACGATCGATGCGTGAGTGCCCAATTCGCACATCTCGCCTATTTTCTGTACGTTGAAGCACGTCTCCCTGTTGTGGTAAGCGGCCTTGCACCAGCTGCAGCTCACCGCCACGATCTCCCTCGAGCTAAAGCTGAGCTTTGATTGGAACGACTTGCCGCAGTTGGCGCACTTGCCTTTCTGCGATCGTCGATGGACCCAATGATGATGGGTTGTCGTTTGCTCGCGATACTGACGCACCCCTACATCGCGAAAACTCGACTTGCAGGCGAACTCTAAATTTCCGACGCAGCAGGCGTGAGCCACTACGCGACAAGCCGGACATTTCAACCGGGGTCCGTGTTTCTGAAAGGGAGAAGGAAGAAAAGACACGTATAATGATCCGATTGATCAAAATCTCTGATGCGTCTCTTGTTCTTAAAAGCATCCTTTCATTCTCCGTATTATCGTTGAGACTTACGGAACAGTCATTGACGTAACAGAAGTCACCGGACGTAGCGGTTGGTACCCAAAGATGTTCTCCATTAATCGCATTTGGACCCCAATCTGGAGTCGACCGAGGTTCACGATGACCGCTCGAGCCACCTCCTTCTCTGCTATCTTCTCTACTATCCTCTCTCCCTCTAAAATCATCGCATCAAACGCTCATAAAACTTCTTTCGACTTAATTAATTCTCATTAACTATTATATATAACAGTTAAAAAATATCTATTTTAACTGTTTTATATATATATGTATATATATTATTGTCAAATTAAAAAATTATCGCGAAGAAAAATAATTTAATTTTTACGTCTGACGATGTCACAATTTATTTGCCATAAAATGTCTGCCAAACGTAATTTTGTATTTACATGTAAAATTCATCTGTATCATACTGAAATAAGAAATGATAACAGAGGAGATGGGGAAAGCATACATATCATCTTATACATAATTAAAATTCCCCTTGCACGTGCTTCTTTTATAAGGACCCACAAACGCGGGCACGAAATCATGTCGTATCTTTGAAATAGTAAGAATGTCCTCAAAAATTTAAGCTGTGTTGAATAATTGATGTTCACCTTTCTCTGCCGTGGTATATAAAACACTCATCCGAAATTAGAATACAAAAACCTTAACGATCACAGCTTTTTAGGTGCGAGCCTTTTTGATGTGGAATATCTTAATATGCGTAGTAATAAATAAATAATGATAATAATCATGTCGGACGAAAGGTGCGTACGACACTCCGCTTATAGCTCTTTGATCGATATCCTTTAAATATTTAATTCTCCGCGATAACAGAGAGAGAGAGAGAGAGAGATTACTTTGGCTTCGTTTTTAATACATAAACATAGCTTTTTCGGAGATACTCAGTGTTACATTTTTCCAACTTATGGAAATGTTATGGAAATGTCCGAAATAATAATTTATGAGAAGTAACGCTATATGCGCTATTCCCCTTTCAAGAGTTTCAAGTAGAATCGTAAATACTGGCAAGAGACGGAAATAGCAACGCGATAATAAAAGTCTTTCCCTGCTTATTTTTTTAAACCCACTTTAGATGATCTATAAGTCGCGTCAGAATTCAGGATAGAGTGTTCTATTTATAACGTTATATGCCATATATTTTTGTGTTTATTTTACATATGTGTTGCAATATGTGTGAAACAGGAAAATGTTTGCAACGTAGAAAAAATATTTAGGTTTTTTCGTTTTAAACTAAACTAACTAAAGGTATATTTTAGTCAAAATAATTTTATACATACAGAGTACAAGAAGTTTAAAGTAAAAATATAAATAGGTATAATAAACAAAGAATTAATAAAAAAGATGGTAGAAATATAAATTATCTAACATAATTAGAAATGTGATTTCAATCACGAGTCATTTTCATTCATACAAATCAATATTATATAGATTATAAATTTTCACATTTTATGAAAGAAATTTAATGTATCTAGGTATGCCCATTTTTTATTCCAAAAAATTCGATGCTTCTACCATCTTTTCTAACAGCAAGATTAAATCTATATTATATTCAAGGTGCATAATTTCATCACAAAATCATTACAAAAATTTAAATATAAAATAATTTTATACGGTTTAATTCATGCATCACGCGATAGCTAAAATTTAATTTAAATGCTACATTAAAAAAAAGAGAAAATAAACGACGACGACAAGCAATATTATTTGCGACAGATGACTGGTTATGCATCCTAAATTTGACAATAAATAAATCAAGTTTAAGTGCTAAAAATCGCGCAACAAAATTAAAATGTACAACTTAGGAAATGTGCTCGTCAACGCAATCCAAGATCGCGTTGCACGATGTGCTCAGAACAAAAGAACACTCCGAGAGGGTCGCAGCTCCATCTAATCAGACGTACCCACCCTATCGAAGGTCGCGGCTCCTTCCCAGGTAGCAGCGCCGTGTACCTCGTTCTCGCGTCCGTCGGCAGCACGATGTCGACGCTCTTCGACCTGATGCTCTGCTGCGGCACCGCCAACGAGTCCGCATTGGCTGCGCCGCCGTTCTTATTGTTATTGAAACACGAATCCACGGAAGCGGCGCGGTCCCGCTTCAGCTCCGGCACGGTCAGAAAAATGTCACGCACGACGAAATTGGACCCGGACGGCGGCTCGACGGGCTCGTTCTCCTCATCGTCGTCGTCGTCGTCCGCTTCCGACGAAGCAGTTGCGGCTGACACGAGAGCGGGCAGATGCTCCAGGGGGAAGGTGGTCAGGGCCTCCTGCCTGGACAGCCTGCGCTGCCTCTCCGGGAACTCTGGCCTGACCTCGGAGTCCGGCCCGGCAGGCGTATCTTCGGGTGGGACGTATCGCGACGACTCGCCCTGGTCATTGTCGGACGTCAGGGTGACCCGGATCTCCGGGCTGCCATCTCTCTTGCCAGTCTCATCCTCGCGGTCCGACTCGTTCTCGGACTGATCCGTGCTATCGGTCTCGATCTCGCCGGCGTCGGCCTCGTCCTTGGCGATATCCTCGGCCAGCCAGAGGCTCCGGTACTCCTCGACGCAAGCACAGTGGTAGCATCCGGAGACTTGGATGATCGGCGTTTCCGGTCGCTCGATTCCACCTGCCGGGAGTTGCTGGCTCGCGGCCGAGCCGGAATACGCGTCGAAGCTCTTGGAACGCTGACCGGTCAGCTGCGGCACCTTCAGGGTCGAGGAGCCCCTCCTGCCGCGTATGGAGTCTTGAGATCTCGCCGGGGAACACGTGGAGGACGACGAGGAGGTAAGGTCCTGCCTCGTCTGCAACTGTATCTCGTCGAAGGAGGCCGACCTGATCTGCTTGGGCACCTCGAGGCTAGATTGGGATTTCATTTCCGCCCCCGTTGGAGTGCGCGACCTTTTGAAGGTCGAGCGCAACTTCTGCATCGTCGCTTGATAGCTACCTGGCGATGCTGTCGTCCGCAATCCCGGACGTTTCGCTGCTCTCCCTCAACGAAAATAACTTCTCGGACGAGACACGAGCGGCCGTGTTGCTTTCCTCGCTCTCTTCCTCGTCCCCGAGGCTGGATTTGCCGCCGTGTTCCGCTCCCTGTTCCTGGATCGTCTTCCGCTTGACCGACGACTGGGTCGTCTGATTATATCTCGAGAAGGATAACGCTGACGATGACGACGACGACGACGACGATGCGACCGTCTCTTTTTTCGGCTTGGACTTAGCTGCCGATTTGCAGCCCATTCTAAGTACCTTCGCCGCCAACGTTACACTGAAATTCTGGAGTTTTCAAAGGTAAATACTCGTAAACTGTTTGTATAATGGATGTCAAACGTCAGACCGCAATGGAAAAGCAATATCGAGAGACCACTCGGGCCACGAGGGAAGGACAGGAGAAATATACAGGCTGGAGTTTACAGCTGTTTCTCAAAGTCCGGCACGATCTCTTCACGTATGAAGAGCTTTATTTTAAAGCGACCTGGAGTCGCGTGTGTAGAAACGTATGGTCGATTTTGGTTCGTTTTTGGTTCGTTGACAGTCGATGTTGCTCGAAATATTTGCTCGCCGCTTTCGTGTATTTCGAGATTGCTTCGAAATTACGTGGGAACGAAATTCGGAATGACCGCTCTCGGTCATTTTCCAGCATCGCAGCGAGAAGCTTTACGTGAGGCTTCGCGTGTTCGGCTCGAAATATCAAATGTTGAAATGACAGGTGCGCGACAACCAGCGGCGCGTGAATTACAATGAAAATTATCTCGTTACATTCGGCGAGAATGATCCCGGCAAACTCGACTCGGTGATTAATCGACGTGGGCGAACTTTCATCCGTCATTTGCTCGCTTTCTGCGTTTGTCCACCCTCGCATCCACTCTCGCAATCACTCTCTTTCTCTCTTACACACATACACGCTCTCTCTCTCTCTTTCTCTCTGTTTCTCTCTCTCTACCTTTCTATCTCCCCTTTTCTTTCCTCGCTACCGCCCCTCACGGCGCGGCTCTCTCCTCTTGAGTGACTGGCACCATCGATCGAGTTTTCCAGCACCGGAATTTATTTTCACGGTGACGCGTGATAATCGAGGTCGCCGATACGATGAAGTCGTGAGCCTTACTGCCGCGGCACGAGGTGAAATCGTGCCTCGATAATTCCGTGATCGGAGATCGATTGATTCTCATTGTCACCATCACGGGATGTTCCAGTCAGCCGGAGCCGTCTTTGAAGATGCTTCCGCGCTCGTCGATGATAAGCGTTCCTCGTTGAGAATATCGACGATCGATCGAACGTCAACGATAACGAAGACCAAAACTCCACGAATTCTTTCGGGACGGACGATCGTTCGATGCTAAGAGCACGTCGACGGAATATTCACCGAGGCTGTTCGGTGTTCCGAACGACCTTCGCCACGTCGGTCGATCCATACGCTTGATCAATGATAGAGCACATTCCACGAAAGCTCGCGCACCGCTCCACTCTCGTCATTTTCTAGATTCGTCTCTTCCTTTCTTCCTTTCTCTCCCTCTCTCCTCTCTCTAGCTCTCTTTTTTTTCTCTCTCTCTCTCTCTTCCTTTTTCAGCGCAGTTTCTTTCGAATAAGGAGCACTACGCACCGTTCACGAGCCGAGCGCCTCGTCGCGCGAGGGATGAATTCAACGTGGTCCTCTCCCTCCGAATTTTTCGTTCCTCGCTCGCAGCCCCTTCCGGAGTCCACGCATCCCGAACGGTCTCTCGAGTTCTCTCTTCATACGAGTCGCGTTTTTTCGCGACCCGCGAGACAAACGTATGGTGATGCGATCTCAAATTGGGCGACGGCGACGGCGACGACGACACGACACGACGCGGCGCGGCGAGTTTGCCGGTCGGACTAACGCAAGCCAGGGCTCGTCGATGACCGATGTCGAAAGGGGTGAGAGAGAACGCGGGCGGCTGTACGTGTGCGCCCCCATTCTCCTCCGTTCCTCCCCATCGTCGGGGTCCGCTCATGCGCCCTTCGCGACGGATCACCTCTCGCAAAGGTGTCATGATCATGCGCGCAATAATATAAAGCGTATTGGCCAGAAATCGAGGTTCATACAGTAAAAAAAAAACAGAGAGAGAGATAGAAATAGAGAGAGAGAGAGAGAGGGTCTATACGAGACCGGTAGTCATCGAGCGGTGTTAATGGCGTTTGTATTATTTGGATATTCGAGATATATAATACGAATATCGTGTTTCGTAACGTTTTGTTTGTTCGTTCGAAAATATGAATTTAATAGGGATTTATTGATATATAGTTTGAATCACTCTCTCTCTCTCTCTCTCTCTCTTTCCCTCTCGTCTTCAAAGAAAACCAAGTACCATTTCCACTCGCATAGCTTTCCCATTATAAAATAAACTATCGTAAAGTAAACATCACAAAGCAAAATTTACATCCACTATCGAACGCTTCTCTTTCTCTCCGACGTCTTCAAATATCAGTCCGGAATCGCCGCTGCGTTAATAACTTCTCGTATTCACGGTGGATTTCGCGCGTTCGGCACGTGACCTCAAAGTATCTGCCGCGGGGAGACGCGGGTGCGATGTAGGTTGCAAATTAAAAACATCGCAACACAGTCAGGTCGATAACAATCCGGTGTCATCAAAGTGTCAAAGTATGCGATTCTTTAATTTGAAATCGCGCGATCTTGTTAAAAAAAAATATATATATATATATCGAACTGAATCTTTTTAATTTCCGTTCACTTTTGTACAAATAATTGAATCTTTGGTCTAAAAAGAGAGAGATCGCTCCGCAAGTTCCGTAGTTAGATAACTGCTGACCTTATCTCCGAACCGGACGGTATAGGGTCTTCGCGGCATCTTAAGTTCGTGCCCTCCGCGAAACGCACCCGTTGTCCTAGCTTCGGGGCCAGCTCGAGCAACCTACAATGCACACGAGAAACGCCCAGATGGTGGAATACGGTCAGCACACGAGGAAGAGCGTAACACGTCTACGAGCGACGGAATATTCTCTCAGCCATTCTCTTATAGCCGTCTCACCTTCGACACGCGCTCTCCCGCTAAAGAACCGACCGGCACACCGGATCGACAGCTCAGTGTAAAGGAATTTGTAGCCGGATCATCCGTGGAGTGTTGTTTATTAATTCGAAGTGTTCTTCAGGCGTTATGCTTATCTGTATGTGATTGTGTAAATGTACTCATTATATATATATTGGCGGGGTAAAGTAAGGTTCGCATATCGGCATTCGAACAAATTCTCTACTTCTAGTCTAGATAGAAACATTCGAGTTTCAAGTTGAAACGAAATCTATGATTGAAAGCGTTATTTCCGCGTTAAAATGTGGCGTGCGGTGCGGAGAATCGCTTTATACAGAATGTCACGGCCTTATAAGTCGTCAGCATTTTTTTCCTTCCAAGCTAAAGGAGGCGAATCGTGCAACCTTTTACAATCGAAATTTAATATCTTTGAAGAGGCTCTCAACGGAGAACGTTTCAAGTCAAAGGTTCAGGTGTGGAGTTTAATGGAAGATTTTTACCGCCTTGTAACAAGTTCTATTTATAATGAGCCTAACGAAACGGCTAGCAAGTCCCGATCACGTAACAACACCTTATAAAACAAGGAAAACGTAATTTCTGAATCATAGATTTTGCGTAGAAAATCGCGCGATCGCAGTCGCGTAAACGAAGTTCCGTCGCAACGAAAAATGACCGTTCTAGATTGATCGTGAGAGAATAACGTCGCGGATCCACATGGACCGGGGAACTCACGTGAATCTTATCGTGACCACCTCGCCGGTCTCCGATGGTTTCGGTATCAAGCAACACAGCCAACGGACGCCCATCCTCGCGATCGGTCTCTCCGCACGCGATTTCCACCTTGGTGCACGCGACTGACACGGAGGAGAGGAAGGAAAGAAAACAATTGCGGGAACAATTGTAGCACGATTGTCGCTTCCCCCGCACTCCCGTTCCCGCTAATCTCTTTCGCAACTGCGAATTATGTCATCTCCGCGTAATAACACCTGGTACGCCACTTTTCCAGCAACGAGCGTACGTACATCACCGACCAGTATATCACCCACGAGTTCCAGCTGCCAGCCGTCGTCGTTGATGTCACTCGTATCATTCTTGTATTTCTGAACGAAATACATTTGTATACTCGTAACGTCCAGCGAATTAGCTTCTAATCATCGCGTTATATGATGCGCGATATCCGATTCCGTGGGAGACGAACGACCCAACAAAAGTGTAATACTGTCGGTTTCGTAAGACGCGCGGCGTTTAATAACGGGTTATTTTTCAAGATCACTTCCGCAATTAACTCACGTTACGAAACGTATAAGACGAATAAGAGAACGCTGCAAAAAAGACGCCTCCGTGTCTCATATTCATTATAGGTCTCTAATATAACTTTAATGAGCGCTGTAACGAGCTCATTGGAAAATCTCTATCTTTTATTTAATTGCTGCTGAATTATAGCCGATAATCCTTGTCTTATAAGCAGCAGAGAGTGATAAACTGCAAATTTATAAACTATAATTTAAGAAATATATATAAATATACATAATTTAGCAATCTCTTAAGCAAACTTCTTCAAAATCTGAATAAAAAACAATTTAACAAAATCGCCGTTAATAACGCGTTCGTCAACATTAACAATAACTCTTTCGAAATTTTGACAAAAAAATCTAGTAGTTCAGGTTGTCAAAAGAACTATCGTCGATACATATCGTCGGTTAAAAAGTAAAATTATATTGTAAATATCTTTCTTTCCTCTTGACATCTCTATTATGCAAAACGTTGCTATATCTTTCGGTATGACGCATTAAGCAAATATTTTCTCTCCCTCCTCGCACAATTTAATTGCCCATTGTTCTCCAGCATGCCTAATTCAGGCTTAACTACCGTACCTCGTTACACGTACCTCGTGCACGAAAATACACACGTTTACCCGGCGACTGCACTCTTAAAACTTTGCTCGCGTAATACAAAACGCGCGTCCGCGACCGAAAACAATCGAGACCGGATTACGGTCTAGGCACCGTCTCCTTCGTGTTTTGCCACGGGTTTGTCCTTCTATGATGACAGTGAGAGCGAGAGCTACAATCCCATTCACGAACCGCATTACGAACGAGAGCTGCTCGCGCGCTCGTCTTACCAGGAGTTTATTAACTAGGCATCGAAATCGGTTGGGCAAATCGCAAATTATATCGCGGCCGTGAATCGAGTTGCTAACAGTTCATCGTGCTTTTTCGGCCTCGTCGACGAGTGCCGTACGCGCTATCGTCGTTGTTAACGAAAATAATGAACGATGCTGTATCACAATGCGGCGGGCAGTAACCGGTTTCGCGTTCACGTGGTTTTGCTGCTTGTAATATGATGTAAGTTTTAATTCGCGAGGAGAGCCCCTTTCGGGGTTTAGTTACATTTTCTTTTCACTCTCGTCTCCGTTACCTTCACTTAAAGGAAACGTTTATTGTTATACCTTAGGCAAAGAATCGCTCCGGTAGGAGTTCGTCTAAAGAAGAAGAACGCGACTCCCCGCTGTCTATAAACCAATAAAAACGTATCCGTAGAGACTAGAGAGAGTTTATTTATAGCTACGGAAACTACTCGGAAACAGATATATCTTCGTCGGCGATAAAAGGGATTATATCAAGCAGCAAAAAATATGATCTCCTTGCCGTTTCTTTTCGTCCGGCATGTATGTACAATTTAGGATATAGTTTGTGCGCCGAAACGAATGTGTCACTCTTTACGTATGAGATATATTACGTCATGAAACATATTCGCTATCCTCACCCTTCTTCGATCGTGTCGTCCTCTTCGCATCTCTCCGCCTCCTGTTTGCTCTCCTCCCCCTCTTCCGCCATATCTTCGCGTATCGAATAAATCCAATTACAAAACTCCGGAAATTAAACGAAAGAACGACGAAAGAGATCTTCCCCAACGTGCTCTCTGTCAGCAAAGCGACGGAGAAACGTTCGCTTGATCAAGTTCTGCGGTTCCATCACACTCGATCTCTCATGACTGACTTACGTGAAACAATTCGGGATGTCGTCGGAGCATATTACGGCTTCCGAAGACTCGCAAAGTCGCAATTCTATTTTCCATAATGCCATAATGGGATTATCGTTTTATCCATACGTGGCGTATTATTAAGTCACGCGGGTGCGCGATGAAAAATATAGTGACGCCAAAGAAAAACAAGCGAGGAAATCTGAATTAATGTAGTTTACAAAAAGTCTATAATTAAATTATTTTTAATATACATTGCTCTCGAGTACGCGATTGCATCTCAATGCATTGTATTAATTTAATTTAATTCAGCTTTGTGTTACACAGACTGGAATTCGAACAGATATTGATCGACGGTTTTTAATCATTTTTGCAGCTCCGTTGCTGTTGAACGCCGTAGCCTCGTTTTTCCTTTATCTACTCTTTTTTCTCTATCTACTCTTTTTCCTCTATATATCTACTATTCCATTTAAAAGTAACAGATAACACTAAAACCTAGTTCTAAACAAAAACCATATCTAGGATAAGGACATGTTGAAATGTGAAGTTTTTATTTAATTTTGTTTCCTTCGCGGTACGCGGTACTTATATCGACGCTGGAGATTCAACTTATACATTTATTTATGCACCTATAAAACTCGCCAGCTTTATCTTAATCTTCCGTAAGCTTATCTATCCATTCATACTGATAACTCGATCGTGAACGGAGAGCGCCGAGAGATATATCTCGCTGCGTCAAATCTCGGTGCAGCCGTACTTATATTCCTGCGCATCTCAATCTTGTGCCAGTTATGCCGTGAGTAAAGGCCGATTGGGTTGTATCGATCTCTTCCTGCAGAAAACGAGGTCGATTGTTGCTTACCTCATTGAAAAAGCGGCTCTCCCGTAGCGGCGGGCCGCGGTCAGCAGCACGCCGGCGTTCCTCCGTTTCCCGTCTTCGTGACCGGCATAGCCGGCACCGCGTAGGTGAGGGATCGCGTAACCGCCTCGCGATCGACGTCACAATGAGCGATATGTTCTCGCGAAGACGCGACCGTCAGCTACGAACACTTGCATAGTCGCGCGACGGATCCGACGGCGATCGGCAATCGATCGTCCGTGATGGATCGTCAGGTGTACGCGCACGTGAGTCGATCGCTCGCGCCGACTCGCGCTCGCATCTTATTTCGAGCAATGCCGGCGCAATCGGTCGGAACAATTAACGAGTATCTACATCGACGCTCTGTGACAACTCAGCTTCGTTGACACAGAATGTGATTCGCAATCGGAGTGTGTAATCACGAAAATGAGGTCTATTCTTATTGATAACTTCGGCCACTCCAAAAGTGATCGAATCCACCTAGGTGATCACTTAATCACTGACACTCTCGATCGGGATTCGCAGATCCGCGATCAGTAATCAAAACCTCTTCGGAAGACGTGCACTCCAACGAGAGTATCGTCGATACTCGACGACGATTTGTTAGTTATTAGTATAAAGTCAATATACCTCGTCAACACGCGGAGAAATGCGGAAACAAGCGGGACGTCGGGACGGGAACGACTGTCGTCCGCCTTGTTATCTCGATCGGTTCGACATAACGGGATCTCGATTGACCGTTCTCCGGTCTGAAAAAAATTCCAAAGGAAAAACCCTCGACGGCACTAGGTATTCGTTAGCGCCTACGACGACGTTTGACGCGACGACTCTCCCCAGTTAACACTACTTTGTTGAAACGCCGCGCGACGCAACGCCGAGCCGAAGGTTGACTGTCCCGTTATTATACCTCGACCGACGGCGATCGGGTGACCGTGAAATTTCGCGAGACCACAGCTAGACGGACGCTCCCGGTGATACCGCTCGTACACTCAAGGATGAACGTTCTCCGGACCGCGGTAGGACCGCGGCGAAGATCCCGAGGAGGACGCACTCCGCGGCCTGCCATTATAAATAGTTGTGACCGAGACGACCAGAGGCTCGCGACGAAGCGAAGTGTAACGAACGTGGAAAGAGGGTCCAGACGAAAGAAGAGGACGGTGGTCAAGCCAGAGGGAAATGACGATACGTCGCTAGCGATGGGCTCGAGCGACCGTCGAGGCGATCGAGGCTGCTTCCTCGCGAACGAAGCGATGAGTGACTCTAAACGACGCGCGCTACGATCAAGGCTAAACTTTAGGGATTAATTCGAAATTGAGAAGTAAAAAATGTACGCGTGTAAATGGACCTTCAAACTTATTTCCTCGCTTTTTGAACGCGTTGGATTCTCTCCAATCTTTGATTTTGCTTTTTACATGGTTTTGACCCGTTTCTCCCATAAATCGTCGCAATTACTCGTTCGCCCTCTTCCCTCTCTATTCCCCCTTTCCAGAATAAACTTCTCAAGTAACGGGTCGTTAGTGCGGCGTGACGACTATTTCCTAACTGCCGCAACTTGAGCGGACTTAGCTGCGCCTGGTCGAGCGAGCAATTAATCATCGGGCAGGACCACTGGCGGGAGTGGCGGGTCGACTCTATCGCTAGCGCGTCATTCGTCTCATCCTGTCCTCGCGCCACCATACCATTGTTCTCATCCGCGAGCTGCGAAGTCACTTGTGATTCTAATCGCGGCGGATCTCGTCGTCGTGACGTCCGTCCTCCGTTAAGCCCGGTCTACATAGGCCACACTTCTCTGTGTATATAGAGATTAGATTGACATGTAGACTGTGCGTGTGTCTTGCATTTAGCGAACTGCCTATATGTAGACCGGGCTTTAGACACGCGATGCAGTCCTGCGAGGTTGTCGGACGGGCCCGCGCGCGAGAATCTATTTCCGATGGCGCGTCTTTTTTTCTCTTTTCTGGCACCGCGCTCTGGCTCCTTCGCACGCGTCGCGTCGCCGCTATTTCCGAGAGACTATTTCTACTTACGCGAAAGTAGCGAACATAGCGAACCTCTCGGCTCGAGCGGGACAAACAATGACTCTTTGAGCGGTGCGTTTGTCACGAGGATGCGATACGAGTCAGATCTCTCGAGAAAACTAAACTCGACGGTAAACTTGTGATTTTAGATTAATTGCGTTTTAAAATTGAAAATTTACAATGTAAAACTTTCCAAATTGTTGCAACTTTCTCACTTGCTGCCGATATGATTTAACGTCCGCCTGCAAGTATTTTGCGTTTTGAAATATGTGAAAAGTGTATAAGATTCGTCAATTCGTATCGATAATGCGACAGATGCGGCAAGCGGCAAGCCGGAATTTATTGAACCTTTTAAACTTACATTGCGTTAGATGATGACGGAAGCATCGATGTTTTACGTAACTGTTATCAACATCTCGCACTGATATGCTACTCGCAAAATGGCTAAGTAAGTCTGTAATGAGATACTCGACTCGCCCTCGGAGCTTCCTTTCGTTAAAACCACACTCGACATGAGTGCATGCTTTGTATCGTCAACGTATCCGTTACGTCGTCGGCAAAATGCTCCTGTATATCTTGTATCGATAAGCAAAACCGCAAGCGAGTCAGTGCTTCCGTATAGCCAAGGGCAACAGTTCTACGATAAGACCTATCGGGAAGCATGTATGGCGTAATAATACATTTTCGCTTCGAGCTTCGAGGTCGAATATCTTAATATCAGAGATAGATGTACCTAGAGAAAAGTATCTTGACTTTGAAAATAATCAAATCATTTTTCTTCTGAATAAAGCTTTGACTTTAATATTTAATATATTTTCCTTCTTCTAACGATAAGAGTACTTGGAGAATAATCAAATAATTATTTTCCTTCTGAATAAATGCTTTTACTTTAATATTTAATATATTTGTCTTCTTCTAAGGATATTACTGGATTGCCACGGGATGATGTAGAAGATGGCACATGTGCACGACGGATTTTATATGATAAATCGTTTTATTTTAATAATTTGTGTGCCTGCATTTGTACAGTATAATAATAATAATAATAATAGTAATAATAGTAAGAGAAGTAGTAGTAGTAGCAATAGTAACAATAGGAGTAGTAGTAGTTTAATAATAGATAATAGTAGAGTAGCAGTAGTGGCCGTACAAGTGACAGTAGCGGTAGTAGAGTGATTTACTACAGAAGCAACATCCGCGTCGTTCGCCTCGTCCACTTCGACGTTTGAATCTCAAAGAGCAGCCCGACAGTTTCCGGAAGTAAATGGAAGAAACGTCGCCCTTGTAGGCATTTCTACCCCGACTTGGCCACTGACTGCGCTCGATCTTTGTTCGAAAAGTGTTAACGAGACTGTGCAACGATCATTTTTTGAAATTTTTCAGATACGCTTTCCCTTAACATCCGTGCACGCGCCGAAGCGAAGGACCAGAAGGTTTATTCCTCCTCTTCCTCCTCCTCCTCCTCTTCCTCCTCTTCCTCCTCCTCCTCCTCCTCCTCTTCCTCTTCCTCCTCTTCCTCCTCGTCGCCCTCCTCCTTCGCTTCCTCCTCCTCTTCTTCGTCAAATTGCGGCTCCTCGAGATCGTCGTCGACGGCGGCCTTCACGTCTTCCTCGCCCTCCGGTGATTCGGGATCGCCAGCCTTCTTGCCCGGTCTCTCACCGAACCACTTAGGTAACTTCGCTGTTATTCACGGAAAGCGACGGATTAATATTGCACAATTGGGACAAGAACGCGAAATACGATCATACCTGCTAAGTATACTGGATTAGAATTCCACGAGGCTAAATGACAAAAACAAGTGCGGAGGAACTTTCTCAAAACGGATTTTCGAGATGTTAATTAAAGCAGAAATGTGTCTTATCGTTTCGGAATAAATTTCGTATTAATTGTTGGATAACCGTAACAACGTCA
Source organism: Temnothorax curvispinosus (assembly GCF_003070985.1). Taxonomy (NCBI): domain Eukaryota; kingdom Metazoa; phylum Arthropoda; class Insecta; order Hymenoptera; family Formicidae; genus Temnothorax; species Temnothorax curvispinosus. The sequence goes on along the minus strand of NW_020220712.1, from coordinate 182,196 downwards.
AATCGATTTATCATTATATTTATTAAAGGAATATAGGATTTTTTTTCTCGAATCTTTCCCCATAAGTACGTTCGTTGCTTCGACGTCTCGAGGAGCACCGGAAGCTCCTTCGAAGCTGTTGGTTCCGGTGCTGGCTCGAAGCCTCGAACGCGGAATTCATACATACTCTTCTGGCGACCCATGAACTGTTCCTTCTGTTGGGTCCACTGCTTCTCCATGGTCTCCTTCAGCTGTTCGTTCAGACCCTGAAACATCAACGGACAGAATGGCATGCTAGGGGTTACTCTCACACATCGGGATTTCTTTCGCCTGGGAAAACCCTCTCTTATTCCGTACTGTTGCTTTCCCTGGGTCGTACAAATCTCCCCGTGGCGAAGTTAGGGCTGACACAATCACGATCGACAGAATTAACGTCACAAAGGTCATCTATTTTCACGACCGTATTCCGTCTTCCAGTCTGAGCTACGATCTTCGACGCTCGTTTTCTGACATACGAAGAGTGAATTCTCGGATTTCGCGCGGATTTCAGGAAATGAGGATAAATCAAACATCCGTCCTTAACTGTCGAGCAAGGGGGGGGGTACCGAGGAACTTGTACTTTCGGAACGTGAAGTGACGTGAACAGATTTGCAAACGCCGACAGAGTTATTATAGAGATTATTTTCGTGATTGGTGACTGCTGTCGCATCTCTCCTGGGCAGTGCACGTGAGAAAAAATCGCCATCGGTGTGTGTGTATGTGTGAGCACAAATTTGGTACATCGTGCTTTTATGTACACCATCGAGACAACACGAACACAGCAATAACATGGCTGCATGGGCAGCCATCTCGACCGTCGTTTAGTCAACGAGAACAAGGAACAAGTATACATAAATTAGAAACACGGTCGTCCGTGAGATTTCGGAGATACAAATCAGCAAGGCAAGCAAGGGGGGAGGTGGGCGACAGTGACAGAGAGATCACGGTTGGACTCACTTTTGGTACGCTTCATAAATTGTTCTGTTCTCTGTTTCCACGTTTTCTCGTTGGTCTCCGCTAAAAGCGTGTCATAGCCCTGCGATTCAATCGATAATATGCTCACTAATCGCTATCTTTATATATATACATATATAGATTAAGTTCATTCCTAATCGTGTCCGATATTTGTCCGTTTATTTGTGCGTTATGTCACGGGGACGAGTTCCTATACTTTTTACGTACGTGTACATGTAGTGTCTTCATATCTGGCAGTGGTAGAGTGTTCGAATGTAAAAAATTCATCGTGATCATGTCGCAAAGTGAGCGAATTATGGGCTTGACCTCGTATTCTGAGAGTAGGGAATGAATTTTAATGTGTCGAATAAGTTAGAAGGGTTACACTTACGCCTTCAAAAAGTTTCTTCTTGTCGTCGTAGGACCTGGTATCAACGCGACGTTCGTACTTCGAGGCAACTTGAATTTTCGGCTGTAAAAGATCGATTCGATTAACAAAGCTTCTTCCTTGTATTTTCCTTTTTCCGCGCGATACGATACGTGATTACGTACGGGATATTTGCCGGTTAAAGCCTCAGGATCGAGGCCTTTCTTCAAGGCTTTGTGCCTCAGTTGTTGCTTCTGACGTTCCTTCAGCTCTTTAAGCTACGATAAAAGGGCAATATCGATTTATCAATACGGCCAGAAAACAACACGGACTATAATTAAACTCGTGTCCGAGTAACTTATTTATCAAGCGGAAATGGTCAATATGTATATACTTCTTTTTCTTTCTTTTTATTTTTATGACACTTATATGGTATATAAAATTATTGTATATAAATAAATTTCTTCTTATGCAATCTTTCGCTAATTAAAACCACCATTTCTACACAATTGCAAACTATACAATTAAAATCTAGCATGACAAACAGGCAATTCTTCAAAAAATAACGACAATTTAAATTTTGTTAGAAATGCGATAAAAATGTTGTTCAAATAGGGCGAAAAAATTCTCAGTATTTTTAGAATCGTATAAATCGTAAAAGCTCACATCATAATCCTGACGCTTTTGTCGCTCCTCCAGATCGTACTTTTCAGTTTCAAGTTTGACTATGGTCTCCCACAATTCGGTAGCCTTAGTACGGAGCTTGTCAATGGACAGACCTTCGATTTCCAAGGGCTTGATGCGAATGCTAAGGGAGATCTTCTTCTCTTCCTCGAGCTGCTCTTTCGTCTTGTTACGCTCAAGTTGCGCTGATGAAAGATTACCCTAAATTCACAGAAAAGAAGAGAAAAGATACCGGTTACAGAGAATACGCAATTGCTGCTTACAGTAAAGAGAGTATACTCACCTCAAGACCCTTCTTGGTGATGGTAAAGTTTGGACCCTTTACTTTACTTGCGTCTTTCATCGCTTGCATCATTGCCTGGCGTTTCTTTTCCGATTCCTCCAGGCGCCTAAAGTTATAGCAAGCAAATATAAAACAACACATTATATTACACAATGCATATAAAAAATGTTTTAACGAAAGCACTCCCTTAATTGGATGGAAAAATCATTTTTTAATAAAAAAAAATATAAAGCACAATAGATCCTACTGTGTTCTTCTACTCCGTATTCAAGTAGTTACGTAACTACCAATGATCAATTTAATTAATGCATAATAAATTTACAAGTTTAATATTAATTGAACCGGAGAAAAACAAAATAAAATATAAACTAATTCATTTGATCTTAAACAATTTATTTTTCTATAGATGGAGAAAGGCAAATTAGAATCACAGTTGTGGATGTGTATGGAACATTTACATCGCAAATAACGGTTCATATAACACGAATGTCAAATACTTATGTCAAAAAATGTTACGTAACATAAATCAATAAATTTATTATTGCAAAATCTTTTGCGCTCGTCAGTGATAAAAGTAATTTAACATTCTTGCTTAATTAATTGTTATTTAATCGCTCGCGACATAAATTTTTATATATTGACAACTAATTGGCTCTTTTTTGTTTATCGACATTTTATATCAAAGAAAATTTTCTTGTATTTTCTTTATTTAATTTATTTCTTGTTTCAGAACCAGAGATTCAACTATTTAGAAAAGAACCGATATTCATACAGAATTTTTCATGTAAAATGACATTTCTATTTCTTATAATTCTTGAATACATTACGAGAGGCATTTCGTATCAATGATATGTTATATAAATACCTACCGTCTCTTCTCTTCGATGTCACGTTGTTTCTTCTCCTCTGAAAAATGTAGAGAACTTTAAGTTTCCAGATTCTGTTTAGAGGAGAATACAGAGACGGATATAAGTGCAATTACCAATTTCACGTTGGCGACGTTCCTCCTCTTCCTTCTTCTTCTGGGCCAATCTCTTCTCCTCGTCCGCGCGGGTTACCTTCCGTTTCGCTTGTTTCTCCTAATACAGCATAGTTCAGCAATATTAAATACAAATAAATATTGATCAAGAAGAATCCGGGGACAAGTAAGGACAAGTTGTACCTTTAGTCTCTTCAACTCGTCTTCCTCCTTGGCCCTCTGCTTTCGCCATTCTGCTATGTATTCTTTGAGCTGTTCGTCGAGGTCGCTTCTTTTCTGTTCTTGCCTCTGAATTTTTAACGGATTTTAGTCGTAACGCGTATTCGATATGTTTCTCTCAACAATCGTGCTAGAGCCCAACGTGATTCCCAATGCGATCGATAGATAGAGAACGGGGTTACTGATATACATTCTGTTTATCCGCAAAAGGTATTTTTACGACGAAGGTGCTATACGAACGCACGGGGGAATTTGGGCACTCGCATAATGTTTTATTTACGAGCAGCCAGCACTCACCTTCATAAACTCGATATTCTCGCCAGATTCCCTGAAGGAGGCCGGAGTGAAAACAAAAGTAACTCTCTTTAAATCACGACGGTTGAGCCCGCTCTCTGGAAGATCTCGCAAGATCCCCCAGAACTCCATACGCGATTCTCACGTCCATATCTCCACTACTTTATTACAACTCCATCCATTCTCTCCCGTAGTGCATATTTTATTCAATGCCGCTCGTCGCACGTATACACACACAGACAACACATGGGCGGAACAGACAGACAGATAGATAGATGCACGGTCGGATAAATAGAAAAGTCAGAGAGAAACAGAGCGGGACAGAGAGGAGAGGTGGCAGAGGCGACATGTGAAAGAACGAAAAAAGAGAGAAAGAGAGACAGACAAGAGAAGAGGAAAGAAAAGAGGCAAGTAGTAAAAGGCGATAATGTGCAAGCATATATAAGAAAGAAGAAACCAAAGTGCGCACCGCAGCGAATCACGGGAGAAGGCATTAATGAGAGTATAGCGAGGAATCCCATGACTGTCTTGGGATGGAGTTATCTCAGTCGTAAGGACCGTGGATTCGTAAATGACCAGAAGAGATATTGGAAATGGGGAATGATGACGGCGCATCGGAGATACGCTTTGGGAGGGGGGGAGGGATGACAATTGTGAGCGTTATAGGCTTAAAATTGTTTGCAAACGGATTTAACGGATAATTTCGCTCGATTTTTTTCCAGACCGAGTTGGAGGTCAATCCGTGAAAATTCACGGGGACACGTGGGACTCGTGTCCCGAAAGATAAATCGACGAGAAGGGGAGAATATACTGCAATCGTCATCGGATTTCGGCTTTCCTTCCCCCCGGGTCTCTTAAAGCGTTCTATTGAATTTTTTGGGGGGATATTTTTTTTTTTTTTTTTCATAATTTACATCGTGGAAGATGTCATCGGGGATGTAAGAACCGCTTATTCATGGGATCTGCGGGCGTGGGTATATTGCAATTATTGCTTGCGAGTCGTTCAATTATGGCGCAAAGTCAATATAAATTAATATAGGGGATCGGACAAAATAACGAGCCTTGAGATACAAGGACGTGTGACACATCGCTTTGACGTAAACTCGAACAAGACACGTGATTATGTACAACTCGTTAATTCGTTAATTAATCAGAGAGACAAAACGTAAAACACGCGGGGGGGTGCGAAAGAGATATAAAGTACGAGGGAAACATAAAGAGGGGGGGGTGGGGGCCTCGAACACTGACAACGAATGATTAGACGTCATCGACAGGATTGAAATCCAGAGTAATCGTTCGCGACTACAATTTGACTTTTGAGCAAAAAAACGCAAATGCACATCTCGCGATCTTCTCGCAAGATTCGGCATTTGCGTTTATGCAATTTCAATGCGACAATAAATGCTGCGGATATACCCCTGGCTTTACATATAGTTGGGTCACATAATTCTACACGGTCGAAATGGAGAAATTCGTATCGAGCTCGCAAGATTAACGCCGCAGTGCAGATATGCTGCATTATGTATCGAACGGACCGGCCCGTTAATAAGATCACGTCGGCGCCGGGGCGTGATACATTTTGAGCAGACGTCGGTCTCAGAATAAACTGTGTTACGTTATTGTGCATATATTTATGAGACGGCTGGCGGGCTCCCAAACGGCTCAAGTATCGTCGCGCGTTAACGTTATGCAATCGCGATGGAATATTCACGAACGCCTGCGACGACGTACCGCCGCGCGCCGGTCGCGCCTGCCGTTACCTTCGATAAATATATCCCTATTATTATTCGCCGTCGCGCGCTACACACAGGCCAACGATCGCGTTATCCGTCCCGTATCTGTAAACAAGATTCTCTCTCCGGCGATATAGATAGAAATTGGCGAATTCACTACAGCGCGCAACGCGACCGTAACGCCGAAGCCGCGGTCTCTTCTGCGATCTCATTCCTGCCGTGACGAAAAATCCAAGGGTCTGGCGACCGGTTTCACCAACGTCGGTCCAGCAATCGTTAATTTTGTAATTTTACGCTCCCGGTGTCTTTAGAGACAGAGAGGTGAAGATTCATCGCGCTTTCTCAATCACACGCGATTTACAATAAAGGCGGAAGACCGGCAAATTGCGTTTACAATAGCTCCTCGAAGGGACGCGTTACACGTATCTTCTTGAGAACGGAACTTGGAAATATCTTACCGATCTTTCGCCCCGATTTATCGCAAACTTCGTGTGCCAGTAAAAAACAATTTATCCTTCTGCATTTCGAAAATTGAGAAAAAAAATATCTCCTCTCTAAAGGGATTAAGAAAAACGAATTTAATCGACGTCGGAAAAACCGGACGGGGGAGGGGGATGTGAGAGAGCGGCCGAAGAGAACAGGGAAGATATATTATTGACGTGTAAACACCTCGATATATTCAACTTACTTTTGGGACGCCCTACCCCTATAAAAAAAAGAAAGTACAGATTCATTAATATAACGTCGTGTAATTGGTCGTTGCTTACGTAGGACTGCACAAAGCTGCACGTAAATTATAAAAATCGGTATCGCGCTCGTCTCCAACTTGCGCTTTCCTGCCTTTTTTTTTCCGTGCAAACTAAATCCGACCGCTCGATCGATTGATTTGCACGGTTCTCTTTGTTTTTTTTTTTATTGCAGAGACTGAGGTCGTTCCGACACTCATTGCGAGCGAGTAAATCGGTATGCGTCGCTTGCTTTCAACAATTAAGCGGCTCGTCGTTACTTTCTCTTCAACGGGGATCTCGTAGCGCTTTTGCAAAAAAAAAGAAAGAAACGTTTCGTTGCCCATTTGCCATAATAATGCGGATAACAGAGGCTGATATTAGGCGACAGATATACAGTCGACAGACACGACGAGGACAAAGATAAGGCTTGGAGAAATAAAATGCGGGGTGAAACGTGTATATATATATACTTTTGCAACTGCATCTCGTCAAAATCTCATCGCTTCTGTGAGAGGTCTCGACGTATGCGTATTGTACGGTCCATGTGTGGTCTCTCATACTTGAGATACGTATACATGTGTGCGTGTGTATACAGTCGTCCGTGATACATAGAAAAGCGCGATAGCATTGCTGTTTGTTTTCTCTTTTTTTTTATAATTATTATCATTTTGTTTAATCCATCGACGCAGAACAGCGACACAAGACAAACGTTGAGAAGACAGCGAATACACCGGTGGCGGCAGAATGTATTGTACTTTACAAAAGAATTGAAGTAGAAACAGAGAGGCGCAGAGAATGGACACATCAGCGTCAATTCTTTTTCAGACAATGTTACCAAAAAGAAGAACGTCACTGAAAAAGCGTTTTTCGTCGTCCTTCGGCAAACCAAATTCCGATGAATTAAACATTAGAAGTATTTTGACAGAGCGACGTTCTTCTTTCGTGTGTATAACAATTCGACGAGAGAAGAAAAATAAAGAAAGAGAAAGAGACAGGGAAAAAGAGAAATAAAGGGAAAAGGAGAAAGATAGGTAGACAGATAGAAAAAGAGCCAGCAAGTGTTTTGTTACAAAAAAAATTCTATGCAAAAGTAAACGACTGCGGCGGCACAACGCGTGTGAGATGATGAAGACAAAGAGAGAGAAAGAGAGAGAGTATAAAACAGAGAACGAACGAACAATTAAAGACTACACCGAGACAACAAAGACAACAAGACAGCGATTAGACAGCGGGGAAGAAAAAAAAATAAACGACACTGACGACAGCGCGTGAACGTACACCATTTATTGGCCGTCAAAAAAAAAGAGAGATAGAAAGAGAGAGAAAGAGAGAGACGTTCATATTTGTCGTGTGCAAAACTTACTCGGTCTTCTTCTCCGGCTGCCTTCGATTTTGACATATTTTGTATCGTACCGCGCGGGTCGATTAGCCGATCGGTCGATGGTCGAGTGACGGTTGGTTTGATTGATTGGTTGATTGGTTGGTTGGTTGGTTGGTTGGTTGGTTTTGTGTGTTGTATGTGGAGATACACACAGACAGAGAGAGAGAGAGAGACAGGGAGTGAATAAACAAAACAAAAAGAAAGAAGAAGAACGGAGTTCATAAATCACAATCGGCAAGAGAAATCTGTTGCGCGTTGCGCGGCGCAAAACGAGACTTCGGAAAGCTATTATTCTTCATCTACGCTCTTCTCCGCTATCGATTCCATCGTGCGCGCTCGTTGGGCGTTCGTTAGCTTTAATCTAACTCGACGTTCTAGTTCTACGAAAGGAGAGCACCGACACCGACGATATAACGACATTTCCAAGAAAAAGAGAAAAGGAGAGAGAGAGAGAAAGAGAGAGAGAGAGAGAGAGAGAGAGAGAGAGAGAGAGAGAGAGAGAAAGATAGAGATTTAGAGTAACTCCGGTCTTGCTTTATGGATCTCGATAAATCTTTCTCGACAAAATCTCGCCGGATCCCGCGCGTGAAACGCCATATCTTTACGAATATGCATTATCTTCGCAAAGTAAAAAAGAAAGAAAGAAATTAATCGGATCTGTCAGCTAATTCGAATTTTGGCGAACGATCTATCACTCCGCGAACTAATCGAGAGACTCGCGCGGCTTCTTTAATCGCGAGATCGAAATGGAATCGCGTCTTCGCAGTAGCTACCACAGCGCACGTTACAAGCCTCAGAAACTTACTTCCTGAAATGAGAAAACGTAACAATTCGTATGTTAGAAAGATACCGGGGAGCGTAATCGGGGAAACATTTAACGAAAGTGAACACTTACACTTCCTCGACTTCCTCCTCGCTGCTGCAAAAGAGAAAACGGAAAAAAGTCCAGTTTAGTCAGGGCGGAAACAACATTGGCGGTCGGGGCGTTCGAACGTGAAACAAACGCGGGGAGGGGAGGACATTCACGGGGGGGGGGGGGGTATCGCTCTCAAAGAGTTAGGGTCTTTTTAGGGTTGCTTCAAACTCTCGCTTATTTTCTATCACACAGATTGATTTCTGTCAGTATATATGTATGTCATTACGCGAATTTACTTTGCTTCGTAAAACGGCAATGAATTTGCAATCCGACTGTGCTGATAAATGCAAGTGATTGAATTTAAGTTTTTATATTCTTATCTTAGATGTGTCTAGACTCGACCGATTTATTTACTTCGTCTTTTGGTTATTTCGAGCTAAAAGCAAATTTTCTCAAAACGTTTCTATAATAACAAATAATAAAGTTAAGTACTTAATTTAATGAGAAAATATGTAGAATTTTATTTTACACAGTGTTGCTTTAGAAAGTTTGAGGCGGTAATGCAAGACACGAAAAGCATCTAAGAAAAAAAAATAATAATAATTATGCAAGCATGTGAAAATGTCATCGAGCGACAATTAAGGAGTTGACTGAAGTATCCGAGTCTCGCTTTGAGTGCTAATTAAGGGGTTCGTGCGTGGGTGCGATTGGGACGTGACGCACGCAGCTGGGGCGGGCACCGAGACGACAAAAGTTAGACGACAAATGTGTGAAACATTTAGAACACGACGATGCCACAGATCTGTTTAACCTTACGTGGGCGTGATATTTGAACTTTGCTCGCACTTTCGGGTTCGTATACGATATCGTGATCAACGTTCAGCGAGCGTGCCACGATCTTGCCTAATACCGCCTCGGCATCGGCAAAGATCCGCGATTTGTCGAGTCTGGAAATCATTGGCGCGTACCTCGGCGCCTTCTCTCTCGCATTTCGGTCTACTCATTTCGGAGAGTGACGATATCACGTGTTTTACAGGTCGTTTATTTTGAAAATTATGCAAATCCTATACTTTCCGAAGAGAAAATCTGTTCCCAAGAAGAACAGAAAGTCAAATTGAAATTATTTTGACTTTTCTGTTTTTCTTAGGAGGGAGAAATGGTTTTCCGTGGCGCATGAATTTTTTACGCACCCATCAGAATTTGTAGAACTTGTACTAAAATTGGAGTTGCATCAGTTTCAAAATAAGCGATTGAGAATTACGGAACGCGAGCAACGGATGACAATTTATGATCGATGTTGGCTTGATAATAACGATCAGGGGAGCTACTTACGAGTATTGTTCCTCGTCGTCAGACATGTTGGCGGCTGTTTAAGGCGCTGCAACACAAAAACGAGACGTCGATTACCAGGTTGATTTGCCAAGTCAAAACGGCAAGAGAGATATTTTTAAACAGTAGAGCGACTAAGCAAACGGTATATTTATTTGCGCGTTAAATATCTCTAATTAGATCACACTGTTCGATGAAAGTTGCACTGCGCTATTCTCCTAAGGAAAAAGATTGCGTAATTTAAATTATATCGCGTAACGTTAACACTTTTGACATCCTTGCGGTGAAATCGTCGAGAAGCGAAATCTCCATGACGTTTAACATAGCTCTATCACAACTTTCGTAACTCAACTATGCGTGCAACTTGATACTGATACCAGCTCCGACGACGGGCACGTCACGATCAATTCCGCGTGAACAATCTTGATTAGATCGCGTGCCAACGGTGCGATAAATTTCGGGAGATGAACGAGCGAGGATCAAAAAGGGATGGAAAATTGGAAACCTCGCCGGTTACGGGTGAAGAAGAAGAAGAAGAAGTCGCGGAAGGATCCAGGCGAGAGGAAGCGGCAAGGGGAGACAGGGAGCACCCGGGAAAAGAGGCACGGGGCACGGGGGGGCACGAACGGGGCGCGGATGTACAAAAATGCTCGCGCTTGGCCGAACCTTCCGTGGAAGAGGGGCACCCGGAGGAAAGCCGAAGCTGAATGGGCCGGACGGCGCGCACCGACGACGTTCCCGAAGTAATCCGATACTTCGAGGCGAGAAAGAGAAAATGCCAGTTTGCTAACCCTGGCCGCAAGCTCCGGCGTCGCGCACAAGCTCTATAAGGAGCCCGTCCCCTTCTCTGCCACGTTGCTCTAATTTTAGAGAGGTACAAACACGCTCGTTTCGCTCTCCTTTCCTTGCCTTCTTTACGCGGACGGCGAACGTCGAAACCGCGGCGTTCGTAACCCTAGACGACGAACGGGAGGCGAAATATCTTGAACGTCCGCGAAAATGTTCGCGTGATATCTACGCGAGTCCGTCGGAATATTGCCGTAACGCGACAATTAAATCATATAAACTCGTCGTTGTTAATTTACTTGTCGCAGTTGCCAAATAAGTCGAGGTCAAAGTACAAAACTGTTAATCTTCGACCGACACGAAAGTGACACCTCAGTCCGGTTTTACTACAAGTTTATGAGATCGCTTTGTCGTTTTCTTCTCGGCACTTTATATTAATGATATAACAAAATAGTATATAAATAAAAAAGAAAACGTACGAAGATATAAATAATTCGGAAAAGGTTTTTTTCGGATTCGCACACGCGAGAGGAATCCGCGGATAAAGTTTGCGCGAGAGTCATTAATCTATGCCAAAAAAATGCCGAGCGCGAATAACAAACGCATTACACGATCTTACATCAATCAATTTTTTCGCATAATCATTCACTCGCACGTCCGTCGCACCGAAGGTCAGAAATTTTTCCACTGATACGCGCCAATTCTCCCCGATGGACGAGTAGATCGAGTCCGCGCTTCGAGCGGACGCGGCTACGCATTCACGAGATTTTCACTGGCCGAGGAACATCGCTCACTTTCCCTTTCCGTACATTGAAATGAAAAGATGCTTTTAAGTAATTTTACGTGGTCCACTGATCCTCCTCGGAAGATGGATCGCGTGATCGAGCCTCGGAACTTCGGCTAAATCGTCCATTCGTCCCCCAAGACGTTTCGTCGTGGGTCAATCTTCTTCAGCAATATAAATATATTGCAGGAGCGAGGGGATTTCCACCGAGGTTTTCTCGATCGTTAATTATTTCGTATCGTATCACATCGTTTTCACATTCACAACAGTTCACACATCGCGGAAAGGTCATCACGTAGTTCATCGCGAACGTTTTTCGGAACGAGAGCTAAAACAGAGAGAAGGCGAAGGACGTGCGCCTTCCGTACCCGATAAGAAACGACGGAAAAGAAGAAAAGAAGAAAAAAAGAAAGAAAGAGAGGGTAAGAGAGAAATCACAATCGGTATGAGATTATTGAGCAGAGAATGAAAAATGTTGAACTTACACTCGGGGTGGTGTCAATGCGTGTGGACGAGTGCGGGCGTGCTAGTGCGCGCGCGCGTGTGTGTGCGTGCGCGAGCGCGTGTACGTTGGACGTATACGCGCGCGTGTAGATAGCTTTCACGGGGGTGGCCCAGCCGGGTGAAACCGCGAGGGAGAAGAGAGAGAGAGAGAGAAAGAGAGAGATGATGAAGTCCCGCGACACTCCGCAGAGGGATGAGAAAGAGAGAGAGAGAGAGAAAGAGAAGACACGCACACGCACAGGAGGAGCTTGTCCCGGTGGAATGTGGAGTCCGCGACAGCCTGAGCCGCTCTGAGGTCCGCGAAGTCGTCGGCGTACCGGACATCAGCCCCCGGCTCCGGGCGTCGTGCCCGCCCCGGTTTAAGGCCTCTCATTTCTTCCCTCGCCCTTCTTTCTCGCTCTCGCTCTCTCTTTCTTTCTTTTTCTATTAATAGAGCGGTGATCCGCGTACGCGGGCCACCGGGAGTGATACGATCCTGGTTGATACTATTTTCGTGTCTTTTCGCCGGCGAGTCCGCACGCCGCGCTTCCAACTCCTCCTGCGGACTTCGCGCTCTTCCGCCGGACGGATTCGACGGACGATTGCTCCAAAAGTAGGCCTGTTACGATCGCACGCCCCCACCTCCCGATGGCCGTTGACAATGGTGAGATGAACCGGCTGCAGAGGTCCGCGAAGATCCGCTGAAGATCGCTCGAAGATCGAGAATCTTGTCTTTTAAATTTAAATTGTAGAGTATGACGGTACACCGAAAATTAGCGAGATCTCTACTCGCTCTCCCCCTACGCATGTAATTGCATACGTAATTGTGTGCAATTCATTAGTCTTAATATCTTAGTATTTCAGCTAGCATGCAGAAGCTTCTAAAAGACGTCTTAAAAACGTTTAAAAAGACGACATAATTTTTCAGACTCCCTTTAAACATCTTTTAAAAGCTTCTGCTAGCTAGGATGATTACCATACGCTTTAATTTTTAGTTAACGTAATCTCTGTGATAGGTTCGATTTAAATACGAATGCTTCGTTAACGTTTTTTTTTTCCAAGGCATTATAAGACATAAAAACAGTGTGTAATTTCGCATTAATCAAATTGAAAAGTTTCTTAAAATAAAAAAATATATGTATATATGTATATATTCCTTTGTAACTGTCTTCCGATATATTTGTAACATTCAAGAATGTACAGTGCTTTTCTGAATCTAAACAAATCGAATCGATTTTTCTTATAATCACAATTTACATAAAAAAAGCTCGGGATAACAAACTGTTATATGTCGTAACTTCGGTTATTTCCAACGTAAAACATTTCGGCTCTGCTGTCGATACGCGCTCTTTGTGACTCATATTCGCCGAGGAAAAAAAGAATGCACTGCGGGGGCACCGTTGATGAAATCGTAGTAGAGCCTGAGCGATAAAATAGGAGCCGCGATAAACGAACGTGGGCTGTCTAAGACCCTGCTGAAGGGTACGGGATGCCTGCGTCATCTTAGTCATCTAACATCTAGCTAGCGGAAGGAAGAGGGTTGCCTTATCAGCATCGCCGCCGTTGTCGTCGGTGTTGGAAGTTTAAGCTTGAATGTGACTGTGTCGAATCGCGAGGTGCCTCCTTATATGGAGAGAGGCGTGTGTGGGAGACCGCGATGATGCGGTATAAAGTTGCCGGCGGGCGCGAATACGATTCCCCGCGGTGTGCTCGAAAGACCATCTCGCGAAGATTTAGCGCTAAATTGTTCACGCGATCTACGACCGGAGACGAAATACGACGCGCTTGTTTGATTCGACGATAGTCGTATGCACGAGTCGCATTAAACATTTCGCAGTTTTTTTTCACAGTCACATCGATCTCTGCTGTTAAAATAGCGAGGTGCAGTGCGGTAAAACTGACCGAAGTGAAACGCCACTCACGTTCTCGAATGACAAAACCTGTGTGTTCTGTATGTTGCTTTATTAATGCATTGGAATAACAAATGGAAAGGTATAGGAATGAAAGAGTGTGGAAACGGTGGACGGAAATAGTGTCGCAAATGTCGAACAGGCTATTTATCTTTTCGGCTTTAAAATATTAGGTACAATCGGTCGTTTAAATGGTCGATCTTTTCCCCCGAATCTCAGCTGGCCCGATTCCTTTTTGCCGCCAAAACCACCACCTAAGAATCAGAGAGTTAAAATTTTTCATATTTGTCTACGAAAATCGTACGCATCTAATTGCTGATTACACACCGAGTCTCCTAGGTTTCCATCCCTTCAAGGTACGGCCGCATTCGTTGTCGATAAATATTTTGTATCCCTTTAACGTGGCATCGATGGTTCGTCTCAACGCTCTTCTAGCGTCCTCTTCGCTTTTCATTTCCACAAAACCGTACCCTTGAGAGAGTCCGGTCACCACGTCCACTATTACCTTCGCCGAAACAACATTTCCATGTTTGCCAAAGAACTAAACAATAAAAATTTTATAAATGATTGTACAAGACGTACAATAAAATTGCCAAACGTATGTCGTTCTATTCGAAGATAATGTTACCTCTTTCAGGTCGTAATTAGTGATTTTGGGACCGAGTCTAGCTACAAATATAGTTCTTTCCGGCTTAGATTCTAGATTGCGCGGTGGCTCGTAGTGCATCAGCATTGCCCTGCTAACAGCCTTATCGTGAGGCTGCGTGTCTGTTCCATCGATACTACCCGCCTTTAAGGGATCGTATTCTCTGGCGTAAGGGGTCCAATTCTGCAACACGTCCTCGCCCTAAAATATAAAACGGTCAATTACACTAATGTTTCTCAGAACAAGTCGTAAATTGCTATCATATAAATAACTGCTACTACTATAAAGTTACCACCTAATATTTTAAAGATTAAATTGACTAAAAGACTAATTGTTGCGAAACAATATGCACACTAATAAAGTACCACAGAATTATGCAGTATAACCTAGAAATGTCAATTGCGTTAATTCTAGTACATGCATATTAATGCAATTTAGGGTTATCTGTTATTTCAGTATCTCGTCGATGAAGAAAAACACTCACCATGTTAAATATATTTGTGGCGTCAGAAGCGCATTTAAATATTTAGTAAATAAATCGCATATTTTTGCCCGACGAAATGTAAACAAAGTGAACCGAGACGCCAACTGTGCACATAATTGCGAACGTGGAACTACGTAGCTATAATTCGTGAATTTTCCCACTGGGTAACATAGTTTCGGTTCTGATCCGTGCTGTATATCCACAAAAAATATATGTATATTTTGACACGATCAATATATGTATTAAAATTGTTAGTTTAATTTGCAAAAATAACTTATACAGCTCAAAAGTTGCGAGACAAAATTATACGATAATCTCGGTTAACAAATGCCTTCATGTCCTACATTATTTAATTATTAATTTGTTTATTAAATATGGTGCGGTGTAATATTTAACTATCGCTATCGCAATTTTATTTCGTGTAATGACACACGAAACGAACCGTATATAATATCTAAAAGGTACAGTTAAATATACAGGATGACTCACACACACACAATTCGAACCGGGTCTCTCGTATTTTCCCTCTTATTTTTTTCTCCAATATTTTTCCTCCAACATTTTATCTCCAGTATTTTTTTTATTGCCAATCGCGAAAGAGATACGATCAGTTTGTATGACTTTTGTATAAACAAGCTCGTTGTTTTTTCGCACGTTATTGATAAAGACTTTGTTAAAAATAAAATACAACCTTATACGCGCGCGTTTCACATATATAGTGTATAGTATTTGTAAATATATATACAGTACATATATAATACCTATATACATATAGATAATATAAATACGCGGAGAATATTTCAGACGAGTTCAAATTACATCCAAAACAGCCCGCGGGAAAAATCCAATTTCATCGAATTTCAATCGACACAGGAGCGACAGGAGCATCTACTCGCATAGCTGCAACAATTTGTTTTACTGACAATTAATCTATCCGCCTAGCTGTGCGGAATAATCGAGTATTTTTCGTTCAATAGTATTATATATCAGAATAAACAACGACGAGGAAGCACGACCTCGTTTTCAATCGCGGCCGAATGATTACGCCGGAATTGCGCGCCAGTTGTTTCATTTCAATAAACGTTCGTCCGTTCTCTCCCTCTTGTCCATTATTTGTCCCGCACTTAAAATCCGACAAACGCGTTGAACGAATAGTTATATGAAATAATGCAAGGTTAGCACAGATGTGAAATGACTATTTCGCGTAACGTCATCGAGTCCGGATGCATGATATGTCGTTAGCCGATACTAGATCAAGTCGAAGTCTAGACGCGCGCCCATCCGTTTCAACGCCAGGATAGCGTTAACCGCCTTAACCCAGCGCTTCTTAATGACATAGCGTTTCAATCGGTGCTTCTGTATCGGGTTCTCCAGAGCGGCTTCCAGCCAACGGTGCTCTATAAGCTTTCCCGCAGACGGTCTTTCCCTATAGCAAGAAGACCAATCAGTTTCTTAATTTATTCGCTATTCGGATGTGTGGGAGATGTGTGTGGGCGCGAAGCAAGTGAACTTGAAACTTTCCTATAGAGTACTCTGTGATTTATATATTAGATATAAAATATGAACATGTGACTATATTTAACAAGAAACATGTGCGTGAATGTATATGTTATTTCAATCAGCTCTCCTGCAAATTTCGTGCAACATTATATATGTTATATATATACTGACAATGAGTAAAAAATTCTAGACTTAATCTATTATGCCTCTCTCATAATTGTTATTATTATAATACATGAGAATATATCCGATTAATTCTATTAATAAATAACAGTATATTAAATATAAGGGTTTCCCTCTGGAACGCTTGTTGAGAAATTGTTGTTTGCAGAAAAAAAGGATATTTAAATTCGGAACGACGAATTTTGCGCCGTTCTTTCTGTTGAAAATGTCTGCACGATAGATTTATTAGCTTGCAAGGAATCAAATCGAAATTCCTTGTAGATATAGGCTCCTTGAAAATTAATTAAATTGTACTGACGACATATAAAAATATTGAGTTGAGGGTGTATCGATGGTACACAGTTATCGAGAATTTTGCTTAAAGTAATATAAACCTATATATCATCCTTATTATCCAAATTTAACTCTCCGTTTACAAATATCCATCAAAATTGTGTCTATTTCAAGTTTAATAATAGAGGACTTTACGGTCTCTTACACTTTCGCGACATTTTATGTATATATACATTATTTTATGAAATGTCACGAAATTGCAAGATTCTGACTTGTTTTTAATTGTGAAAACACATCTGCAGAAACGGATGTGAATCCAAGATTCAGTCGGACACCGAAGTTAAACAGGCGTTAAGATAATTAAAACTTAACTTTGTTTCGTTTAAAAAACTCTTCTCTCTTCTAATTTTTTCTTAAAAATTTTATTATTTAAAGAATATGAAATAAGAATGCACTTGTTTGTCATTCGTAAGTGTTTGTTAAAAAATAATTAATTATAAGATGGATTGAAAGGGGTTGAATAATAAAATCATTTCCCGACTTTGAAGATCAAAGATTCACATTTTCATAGATTAATCTTTGCGAATCATCTACTAAGTATATTATTATAGGCGTATGTCTCATTTTGAGAGTCAAATTGTTCCGAAATAAACGAAATTACGATCGTAAGAAGAGAGCAAAGATCGTTAACGCCGCGCATTTTCCTGATCCGGTCCACGAACCATTCGCAAGTGCGCAAACTGCAAGCGCGGACGTGTCGTTCAACGATGTATCGACGGCGACGTGGATGACGCGACGTCGGGAGATTTCGTTTCCTGTTGCTTCGACTGGAAGTACTGCGCCAACGAATTCATCGTCCTCCTAGCGATCGTGTCGGCCCCGCACCAGTCCAGGCTGACGGACTTTCTGCCGCCGCCGACACCGACACCACCACCGCCGCCGCCGCCGACTCCGCCGCCGCTGCCGCCGGACATTGTGGTGACTTCCTCCCATTCGCCCAACAGATGCAACAGTAGGTCCTTCGTGCTGCCCGGCTCGTCCAAGTTCAGATTCTTGTGCAGGTCCCGCAAATTCGATATCCGTGGAACATCCCTGCTGGTCTCGCCGAAGGATCGTTTCACGCGGGACCGTCGCCACGGGGGCGTCAGGTCCATTTCCTCCGCGCCGGTGGAAGACCTCCTACCTCTCCCGATCCTCTCCCCGTTGAACTTCTCATCGATCGTCTCGGTGATCGTCGTTCGTTCGAGGGAATATTTTCGCGAATCCTTGCGTCTCTCGGACATATCACCATCGCCGATGCTCGTTCTCCTCAGGGCCACGAACACGTTACCGAAATTTGGATCGAGATTGTGCCTGTCGAAGCTGCGGCTACTATGAAAGGTCGTTCCGTTGAGCTTTCGCTGCCGAGTGATACTAGACAGTTTCTCCGTGATCTCGTTGGTCTCTTTATCGACGTGAGACGTCACTTTAACATTACTCCTCGAGTAGGTATCGCGATTATTCCCGACATCACCGGGCCTCCTGGTGAACCGCTGCGCTTCCATTGGGCCTCCGTTATTTTCCTCATTCACCCGCGACCCCATGGCGATCGAGCGCAAATGCTCGGACAGCTTGATGATCTCCTCGGCCAGAGCGATCTGGCTGGCGGGATCGCGACGGTTTCGCGCGGCCGTACCTTCGGAAGCTCTCCTCTCCAAGGACAAGCTGAGACTCGGCACGGACAACAAGTGGCTAGAATTATCTCTCACGGTTGCAGGGTCCGTCACCCTCTCCGATTGCGTGCTGCTGCTGCGAAGGCTGTCGCAGGGTGAGGGACTGTGACCCCGCATGGATATGGATTCGTCGCGACTGCGAAGCAGGTTCCTCGGCAACGCGTGATACGAGTCGATCGTGTACGGGCTGTCCGGATGTTCCCGCCAACGCTCGACGAACAGTCTGAGATTGTCCTTGGTCACGTCCAGCTCCTCTCTGCCGTTATCGTCGACGACACCGATGACAGGACGATTCTCGATAAAGGCCGTCCGTTTGGCCGCCGCCAATCCCGCGACCTCCTTCTCGCTCTTGGGCTTGTTCATTTTTCGGGCCAGCCATCGGTGTTCCCGACATTGCGCCGCAGTCATTCGCTTTCTGAAAGATTCGAAAGGCTCGTCGTGAGGAGGGTCGTGCTCTAGTGTCGCCCAGGCTCGATAGTGCGTTTCCCTTTTCACGTGGAGACACGCGTGATTCCGCGATCCGAGGGCGAACAATTATGACGAAAATGTATAGACGAAGAGTACAATGATGGACTCGAATATCGTACAAATGTGCGTATACTACGTGCGTTATGTGTATCTGAATGCAAAATTCTCGATAAGAAACCATCCGACGGGCGAAGCTTTATATACCGCTGTTGCTCGTTTGACATTTGGACGCTCTCGAAACAACAAAATCGTCTCTTGAATGCGACGAGAATAAAATAATAGTTGATATACAATGTCGAAACAACATACATTTTGTTAAGAGTTACTACAAAATGCAATAAATTCTTATATTTTACTACAAGATAAAATCGCTTTTTTCTAATCGCTAGCTTGACAAGTTCGTGGAAATTGATATATATTAAAGTAGAACATATAAAGTAGATTAGTCACGATAAGTACGGATTGTTTTGTGAGCCATACACACACACCCTCACAACGAGTCAAAGAGGATAATTTAAACAGTGTAACAGAAGGAGCTTCTTCTCTGATTGTGAGTGTAACAACAGATTCGGGAAATGGTAATACGGGAATACAAGAAGAAAAGGTGAGAAACTGAAAAGAAGAAAGAAGCAAGGAGAAGGAGCAAGGAGAGAAAGAGAAATTGAAACACAGAAGAGTAATATATACGTACAATATATGTATGTATGTAACATAAAATATAAAAATATACTTACTCTTTGTCTTTCACCAGAAGGCATCTTATGAAATCCTTGGCATCTTCCGAGATCTCGGTGAAGGCCTCGTGATCAAAGTCGTACTTTGCGATGGTGACATTCGCCATTGTCTCAATGTCCGTGTCGCCCATAAACGGTGATAAACCGGACAGTCTAAAATAGTTAGATGAACAGGCTCGCTCGATAGTTACAAGACGCATATCCTTCGTAAAACTGTAATATGCGGAATCGTAACTTACAATACGTAACAAATAACACCTATACTCCATATGTCAGTACCAAATCCAATTTGATCAAAGTTTACGACTTCGGGGGCAACAAACTCAGGCGTACCGAACAACACTTGTAGTTTCTTACTCGGATCGTATTCCCTCGCCAGGCCAAAATCGATGATTTTGATTCTGTTACCTTCCTTCGTCAGGCATAGTATATTCTCCGGCTACACAACAGACATAATTCTAAATAATTACACAAATTACTAAATAAGAAGCCTACATAGATAATTATATTCTTACGAGTAAACAGAGCAGCTTCCAAAGATTCTTAAATTTGATAAATATAAGACATGAAAATTTGGAAATAACTTTATAATAAACATATCATAATCGTAAAAAAATTAATAGGAAGATTTACGAGGAACATGATTGTCAAACACCAATCTTCTACTATATCCAAAATAATTCGTGTCGACAATATATAAATTAAACGACTCACTTTTAAATCGAGATGCAAAATCTTTTGACCATGCATGAATTCTATTCCCTCGCATATCTGCCGCATAAAAACGGCGCAGCTGCGTTCCGTCAGTACGAAATCGTCGTCTATCACTCTCTCAAAAAGCTCACCGCCGTCGATCCTTAAATGATGGAAATTTAAAGGTAATCTCACAGAACGCGCGTCTTTCTAATCCTACGCTCCCTTGCCCGCTGTTTCGCCCGCAAGAGAAAAAGAAAACGTACAATTCTAGAACGACATATATCTGTTTCCCCGTGTCAATGGCATCGTACAGCTGAATCAATCGTGGATGCTGTAAGCGTCGCATGATGTCTACTTCTCTTTGCACAGCACGTCTGTCTTCCTTCCTCATGACGTTCACCACTTTCGCGGCGAGCATCAAGCCGCCTGTTTTCTCCTTACATCGGTAAACGATTCCAAATTTTCCCCTGAAACGAGTATAGAAACCAAAAAAATAATCGAAGACGATCGGACATTTTTTGTTCTTACTTTGTAAATACTATGTATATAATCGGGTAAAAATCATTTGGCTTAAACATGAATAGCTACGTAAAAATTGAATTGAATCTCCGTTGATTAGAGTAGCAAGCATAGTATACAAAATCGCGCTACGATCTTTGAAACACAGAATTTTTGGGTAATAAGTAACAAGTAACGCGTAAAAAGTAATAAACACTAGATGATTTGGCAAAGCTGTACAACCGCAGTATGTCCCTGGCAGCACAAAGCAGAATACAACATACTTGTCACGCGGCCAAGTCAGCGAGCGAACCATTGTGTTCGTGTATCTAAGTCAACGGATGCGTCGAACGCAATTATTACACCTATTAATTAAATTTTATTATACAGTAATTAATATAATCAAATTATTAATTTATTAATTAATCGTGTTACATAAAGAGGTGAGAGGATGGAGCGGTTGCCTGCAGCTAAAGGTCGCTCTTCTCTTAGGGTTGAATGTGAAATGTTACAAGATTTCCTACTAGAAGACCATTATTTCGCTCTTGCTATCATCATTATTATTAAATTTCTCGTGTTTGACATTTAATTTTTGAGCGACGCCAATATCGTGAAGATAGAAAGAAGCAATTTGGCGAGAATTACGCGTCCAATTATTAAGAAAATAAAAAATCGAAATCTCTTTCAGTTTATTTTAGCAATTCGCTCTCGAGCATCGTCCACGCTCCTACTGGATTTGTCTGCGATTTCGAAATCGTAATAGCGTAGGGCAAACACGTTCATTGTCAAACTACATTCCGACATTGGCGAGTCGGCCGAGTTCACCACCGGTGTCAAGAGCACCGGCACGCCCAAGCTCGACGTCGGAACGTCGTTTGACGTGCGTACCGTTTCACTCCACGGGTCGAGAGAAACGGATATTTATTTATAGACGTATCGCGCTTGGGTCCTTGATTGCCGGCGCGAGCGAGATCGCGCGCGTGTTCGCCTTATCACCTTTGCGCTGCATTCCGCAGACGTGCACCTGACGGCAACGGCAACATTCCTGTAATTCTGTCACTATACCGTCTGATTTTGTGGAAACGGGCCAACGGCTCTAATATCCCAAAGAATATTGGACACTCGATACAAGAATATCGAATGAAGGCCATACGACGAAGACATCAAATATTTGTATTTAGATTACCGGTTTAACCCGGGAACGGGCGCCCGGGGTGATTTTTACACTCTAATAGTACCTATCGAAAAAATGAAGCTCACATCACAGCAATTTTAACGTGTTGTGCTTCTTTTATTTTTTAAATATTTTTGGTTTCTCTAAAAATTAATAAATTATAGAACAATCGGAAATATGCAATATGTATGTAATAACAATGACTTTTAATTGGGGTGCAAACATCACCCCAGATGACCATTCATGCAAAAAAAAAATCAAGCGTCTGTTTCCGGGTTGATCAGGAGTTAATCGTCAGTGTATATTACTTCATCTAGAGCGGATGGAGCGAGAAGAAGCATTAGCGCATTTATCTCTAATGTTCCATATTATTTTTCTACGATCTTCCAGATCAGAAGGATGTTGCGTTATGATCGCATAAACGAGGTGCTCTAAAAGTCGATAAATTAGACTAATTAACTACGTGGACGTGATCCTCGTTTCCGCGCGTTGACTTCCTGGAAATTCTCTCCATTAATCACGACGTCAGCTCGACGTCAATTCCCTGGCTGTATCGAGATTGATACGCATCCGATCGCGCGTGATCGACGCGTCGTTGGCACGATACACGAAGTGTCTGTACACATCCGCTGATCGATGGATTTAATCACTCACCGTCCGAGCTCCGACTGGATGTCATAATCGTCCTTGAACTCGACACCTCGGCGTATCGTCACGTCTCTATAGGGGAAGCTGGGCTCGATCTCTGAAAACAGGCGCGCGCGCGCGATGGTTAGACGGGTGGAATGCGAGGGTGAGTAGGCGTTTGGCATTCAATTTCATCGCCGAACGATGAGCCGGCGTATCTTGAAGATGGAAAGAGGGCAACTTTGAGTATCGCGCCCGTTCTCCTCGAGAGTTTTGGCGCCAACTTTTCGCCAAGACTTCACGAGACGCCATCAATTTTGTATCCTTTTCTTGTTAGCAAGTTTTCTCGTTATATTTTAATGATTTATTTTGAGAGAGAGTTTCCCAAAGTTTCTCTATTCTTCTCTTCCTTAAAAAGGTTTCTATCGATCGTTCCCTCGAGCCCGATGTCCATCTTCAAAGATAAGCCCTTTAAATAGAATCTAATTCTTATTTCTTTATCTTTTTTCATTTATTTACCTCTATTTATTACACGTCTCACAATATTTTTGTTCCAAAAGGATCTTCCACACAGAAAAAGTGCCAAATCAAAACTTATATATTCGTATATACGCAACAATCTATAATTTTATAAGAATTTTAACTTTTTTTGCTTGGATGAACTTTATTATATGTAATCTCATTTCAAGATTTCCACATTGAAGCTAAAGGTATTTTAAAATCAAGAATATTCTTTTTCTTTCTGTACACCAGCTGCCTACAATTTCATGCGGGATGAGTAAAGATAATAAATAAAGCTTTAATTTCGAGATGCCCAAATTCCGACATTACGCGCGAAAATAGCTTCTATATGTTTGTTCAAGGCGCGGAAATTCCTACGAGATACGTCTCTCCGTATTGCTAAAATTGAATTCGCCGAGAATATTTCTGTTTTAATTCAGTGGCAGACACTTGGGTATTAGAACGCGTCAGAGAAGATTAGAACGATGCTGCTTGAATGAGAATAGTCATCTTTTGATTTCCCCAAAGTCGCGCCCCGTGTTCCATCGAGCGCGCTGACAGGCGCGCACACGTTTCGCGTTTCCCGCGTTTCTCGACCGAAACGTGCCCTCTTTTCCCCTCCCCGTTTCCCGGGTATCTCCTGTTCAGGAAAAATACAATTGTCCAGTTTCTTTATCCTCCTCTCTCTCTCTCTCTTACCTCCCACCGGATCCGACTCGTCTACGCGGATCATGTTCCTCGAGCGATTTCACGACGAATCGGCCGCCGTTGTCACCGCCGTTCTCCCGTCTTCCCGGGAAACAAGAAGAGAGCGGAAACAGTGATCCTCCGCGGGTTCTTCGCTTCTCTCTTTTTCTCTCTTACCCTTTCTTGCTCGCGAAAATAAGAATCACGAGGAGGTTTCGCGCGGATTTTCGCACTCGCGCGCGATCCCTCGATCGATCCGGCGCGAGCCACGGGCGATTATGAACTATCTCGCGGCGGCTGTTTCGTGTCGCCGAGATGATGGTCTCTTCTTCTTCCCCGGCTCGGACGGATTTAGATTTTCGGCGGACGCCGCGAATTCTGCTGGTCGATCACGTGGCCCGTAAGCCCTAACAATCTTCGAGGTGGGGGTAAAATAGCTGGCATCGCTCTTCTCTTCCTCTTTCTCGTGCGTACGTGCGTGCGCTCTCTCTCTCTCTCTCTCTCTCTCTCTCTCTTTCTCTCTCTCTTTCTCCCTCCCTCTCTTCGTACTTTCACAATTTCCGATTCCAGCTATTAAGATGCGAAGACTAGATATACACGATTGTCGCCGCATCAAAATTATCGAAAATTGCACATCGCACCTGGAAGGTAAGAAGAAAACGTTACACATGGCTCAAAGGGGTCACACTCAAAGTGGTAAAATTCTGCCTGACCTGTTTAGAGCACGCCTGAAATAAATCGTCAAACCATCGTTCACCTCCACGATGATATCACACGTTATTTGGTCTCCTTGAATTTTTTACTTCCTCATAGAGAAAGCTTTGCTTTCGTAAATTCGTATATGAATCTTTGATTGCGCATAAAGTTGGCTCTAATCAACCAAATTTAAAAGAATTATATATAAAATAGGGGTAAAAGAAACCAAAGAAAAGATTGTTTTTTGAGTTTTTAATGTCAATATGTTCAGAGTGTTTTAAAACGTCGAAATAATGCATTAAAAAAAATGTCGGTATGTGTGTATGTATGTATGTATGCTGTGCCAAATTTACAGAAATTTCTATAACTCCAGAACTGATCAACCAAATCTTAACGACGTATATATGAAATAGGGGTAGAAAAAACTGAAGAATATAATAGAATTAATATAAATTGCTAATAATAAAGGGGTTACTGATTTCTGTTTAAAAACAGCCAAACTTACCAAAATTTCTATAACTCAAAAACTGATTAACTAAATTTTAAAGAATTATATATGAAATAGGGGTAAAAAGAACTGAAGAATATAATAAAATTAATATAAATTGCTAATAATGAAGGGGTTACCGATTTCTATCTAAAAGAATCTACATGATTGCCCTAATTTCCCCAAATTTTGAGATATTGAGCTTAATTTTTTTTTATGGATAGAGTATATCATTAAAGGAAGATTGTTAGTGAATTTGGCGAGGATCGGTGAAGGGATTACCGATTTCTGCTTAAAAAATGTGTAACGTTTCTGGTTTTTAATGATACTCTATATAAAATTACATATAATGATACTTTATCCATCAAATAACTTACACATTTTTTAAGCAGAAATCGGTAACCCTTTCACCAATCTTCGCGAAATTCAAAACAACCTTCCTTTAATGATACGTTCTATATATAAGATTAGATACATGTATGTGATACTAAGCTGTCCTACTATCAATTCATTCTCTTGTCATTATAAGCTGCTGGTTTCATATATTATATGTGATTTTGATAATTATATATGTTTCATATATTATATGTCATTTTGATAATTTATCACGTTTTATATATGTTGGAAAATAAGCAAAATATTTGATTGAAATGGAGGAATTAACCAACAACAAAAATAAGGAAATAGAAGAATGGAGAAATTGTAAGTAAAAACAATAATTGATTTTTTTTTAAAGAAAATTTAAAGAAGTATATAATAATAATATTAAGAAATAACAGTTAAAAAAATGATGTGTCCGTTAATGCAAATCATGCTCTCAAACGAGATTTGACAATAAAGAGTTTTAAAATGCTGTTGCATACGTTTTACATTTCAGAATGCAAAACTTTCTGCCGCATTTTGCGTTTGCATAAATTATTCAAAAGAACATAATTAATAACTATATTAATAATTAGATTAATAGAATACTATAATCTAAAATAATAATTAAAAAATAGCGAGAATTTAATTATGCATCAGTAGAGACGTTAGAAGACAATAAAAGTTAATAGAAGAATTAATTCGGATGATAAAGTAAGCGAAAGTCAGATTTCGCACCGCAAAATCTCGGAAATTTACTCCTGATATATCAGGAAAGCATGAAAGCGAGGAGGTTGTCCGG
>NW_020220712.1:83974-140880 GCF_003070985.1 Temnothorax curvispinosus | reverse complement strand
TAGTTGGAGAAGTATACGTATACATTGAAGCGTGAGAAACGTACATACAAGATTCTCACACTTTAGTGTAACAGCTCTTGAACTAGTGCCGCCAGTTCAACGATAGAAAACAAATCCATTAATTGAATACTAACACTTGCCTGAATGAAACAGCTCTATTAATATTTTGATTCTGAATTTTAAACAGTCCACTTACTGCTCAATTATGCAACAACATGCCGTCGACTCGGGAAAAACGATAGATGTTGTAAATTTGGATCCTGCAGCAGAACATTTTGATTACGAGCCTCTGGCGGATGTAAGAGACTTAATTCAGTTGGATGATGCCATGGAAGACGACGAATTTAACTTTGGACCCAATGGTGGACTTGTATTCTGCATGGAGTAAGTTACTTTCTATTGAACGCACTATTTTTTTTTATATATCCTTATATCTTATTGCAATATGGGTTCTTGAAATGAGTTATACCACTGTCACTTCATATTCTTTTGCTCTCGAGCTTTAATCTTCCCATCAATCTCTTATAAAACTGGCATACATGGGATAAGGGAATTGAATCTGAGACCCATCGATTACGAGTTCATTGTTCTCACATGGAGTCACGTGTCATCCTATCATTATTTTTACAATTAATGCTTTATGTGATAAAATCACTTTTTTTTTACAGATACTTGGTTGAAAATGCAACTTGGCTGGAAGAGAAATTAGGTGACACAGATGATGATTATATAATATTTGATTGTCCTGGACAAATCGAGTTGTATACTCATATGACTGTGATACGACAACTGATAGCTGTCCTGCAGAAACTTAATTTCCGTACATGTGGAATCTTTCTGATAGACGTCCAATTCATGATAGACGCATCAAAGTTTCTTTCAGGCACCCTGGCTGCCCTTAGCGTAATGATAAACTTAGAAATTCCTCATATCAGTATTCTTAGCAAAATGGACCTGTTATCGAAGAGCGCGCGAAAAAAATTAGACAGCTATATCGATCCCGATCCAACTAGTTTATTGGCAGATACAGAAGGAGATCCATGGAACGAGAAGTTTCGCCGTCTCACAGAGAGTCTTGGTAGAATTATAGCGGATTATAGCTTGGTGCATTTTTTGCCATTAAACATCAAGGATGAGGAAAGTATTGCAGACATAAAATTAACGATCGATAATACGATACAATATGGTGAAGACGCAGATGTAAAAACGAGAGACTTTGAAGAACCGTGCAAAGACGACTAGAGGATGGATCTTGATCATGATCGTGAAAAAGGAAAGTTATTTTACATTCTGATTGTTTACACATATGTATGGTATATTTCTACAATAATTACTAAAAGAGGAAATAAAAAAAGATAATACTGCAAGCACAGGAAACGCTCTGTTAATTCATTTTATATTGCTTTATAAAATTTTCTTTGTACAATGTGAAATATTTTATATATTACTGAATATTTTATCTATCTACATACGTATTCGATGTGCTAAATACGAACATGAGACATCCGAAGGCGATGATCGAGCCGTGTGCAATGATTGCACTTCCTTCCCATCCTTCCTCCAGATGCTCATTAATTCTCATATCACGTTTTATATTACATTTGCATAAGATTTTGTCATCCGTGTGTGCATATTCTTCCAAGCAAGCTGCTTCTTCCTTATGCAGAATAGTTTTTATCATATCAGAAGTCTCTTCTTCCTTAGTGATGTATATCGCTTTGTCAGTCTTTTCCTCTTTCATTTGTTCCTCTAAAACACGAGTGCAATCACAAGAATACAGCACGTGGTCCACCACCGTTCCGTATTCGCTGTAATTGAGTAATTCGTAACGCTTGGTCACCTATAACAAAGATAGACGACGATGAGGAAAGAAGAATGATCCTTTACGCCACGTCGTCTTCCTTAATCTCTTTTGAATTCTCTGTTAAAGGAAAAGTGTGTGCGTATGGTATTTACTTACCTCGTCGAAAAATATTACTGCGTGTTTGGAGGATGTGAAACCGCAGCTACCGTATTTGGACAAAACTAGGTCGCAATTCGGGCCGTTGCCGATAACAAAGGTTCTACGAGTCATGAATGCTGGTGGATTAGGCTTAGGGCTTAAAGAAAGTAATGCGGCTCTTGCTCTTCTATGACAATTTATTGTTTCATAACTCTCCCCGTCCGGATTTAATATTTGTTCTAGTCTCTGTTGCGCTAATGCCTCCAATACTGGCCTCTCTAACAATTGGACACCTTCTTTAATGTTATTATAATCATGGTTGCTCGCATAAAATTCGCGATTATTACATTCCTTAGAACTATCCGTCGCAGTCTCGCTCTCCACTTTACTCGTGTGTTCACTCACTTCTGACTCTTTCTGCCGATCACTTCCCTCATCCATAGTATTATCACACTTCACTCTTTTTGTTCTTACTTCATCGGTTTCTTCAGTTTTCTTATTTTCCACACAATTATCTTTGCTATCCGCTTTCTCAACGTCTGTCGGTTGCACTTCTTCATCTGTAGTATCTCTTATAGGCCATATAAGACCATCTTGATAAGAATGTACCGGATCTATGTGCGGCGGGTTCTCATAATGGAACTTGACGCTGCAAGGAACTTTTATTCTCGGACGACCCTCCAATCTCACCTTCGTCCGAAATAGTGGATTGGCAGCGCGCGCTTTACGTAAGAAGTCTAGTTTGACCGCGTGCTGATCTATTCGTTGATTCGCGTACTTGTCCCAGAGCTTTACGCGTTCTGTCACTCTGCAAGAGGTCAACAGATTCTGATCTATGAAGTGATTCGGATGATTGGGACACATCCATCGGCCGATTGGAAAAGCAGTCAGCGGTGGGTCCAAGCAGTCCTGATGAAAATATAATGGACAATAGTCACACGCGATTAACGGCGCCTTTCTGCAACTACGTCCACATTCGTAGCATAAACGAGCAGGCAATGGAACCATTAAGTTGCTATCCAAGCAGTGACTTTTCCCAACTGGAAAAGATAAAAATATTACGTTTAATACAAAAGTCTTAATCGATTCGAAGCAGTTACAGCAGTGTGACTGATATTTACAAAATTTAATTTTATTCCTACAAGAAAAAGGACAAAGAAAAAAGAAAAGAAAGAGTAACACACAATCTCATCTTGCCTACCATTGTTATACGATGAGCTTGGTGGTTTACCTCTTCTGCCAGATACGTAATCCAATTTATTGCTTCCCGGAAACATTATAGGCAACTGTAACTCCTTGGGTAATTCGAACTCCCTTGGATTTACCAGAGAAGCCGCCAATGTTAATACTTCCAGAGCGGATCTCTGTTTCTTTTCGTTTCCCTTCTCGTCCAAGAGTACTTCCCTTTTGGAGGCGCAGCGGCAGGCATAGCACAACCATTCTCCATTAGGAATGTCTGTCGGATCCACCGCAGGATAGCTATAAAGTAAAAACTTTAGAACTATGCTTCTTTTGCGGACGGCGAAACATTCAATATCTCGTAGCAAGGATTTCCAAAGCAGGTAGCGATTGTTCCAATCACACTTACTGGCACTGTAAGTGATAGGAGGCCGGACATTTGTCGCAGCATATAAGCTCTCCACCATCTTTACAAGCGTCGCAAAAGTCGCGATTGTGGCCGCGACCTCGCCTCTTAAAGTACGGATGCTTCTTCTCCTCCTTCTCCTTCTTCGCTTTCGCCGTCTTGGAGTCGTCGGATATCGGTGGCGCTATGAGAGCCTGTATTTGCTGATAAAAAAAAAAAGATAATTCGAGTAAGAGGCGATGTGGTCTTTCGCCTAAGGACGAATTAATCAGACCGTAGAGTAAAAACCCAGGACGATTTTTCACACACGGAAATTCGGGGTGTTAATGATAGATCCGCTTGTTCCGCTTACCGGCATCAATCCGCCTATCATCGGAAAACCATACTCGACGGTACTCATTTGGAAAACGCAGCGACGAACGTTGAAAATAATCAAAATTATCCCTTCGTGTTCTCTGCGGGTCTCTGCCTCCAGTCGATCAGTGTCCGCTCCGTCCACTCTCCACCACCATGCACCATTCCTCACCGTCTCTCGCGCACTAATGTGGCGCTCACCGAGCTGTTTTGCTGGACGCAGTGGACGCCACTGGACGCAGCCATTGACGCGTCCCGAAACTCATCGAAATTCGAGAGATATAAACATATTCGCAAACTGTCCAATTCGTCTGCAAGAATAGTCGGTGTGTATTTTACAATTTTCTCATTCATGTTCTCACAACGTTCTCATTCATATCGAAGGAGAACCTAACCTAAATTTTTGTGAAAGAAACAGCACCTGTTCCGAACTTAAAAAAAAAAAAGGAGAAACGGCAACAATCGTGGAAGCCGAGACTTGAAGACTTCGACAAGAGTGACAAGGTAACGAGCGTTACGATTCGAAGCGACGGTGTCCAAGACCATGTATTCGGCGAATGCACGCGCCGGTATTGCTCGCGCGTTTTTCGCGCACCGTGGGCTGCACGACAACGTGGAGCTGGTCGAGAGGTGCACGGAGATCGTGAATCGAAATCCGCGGAACTTGGAGCGGCTGAGGATAGCGAGGAAACCCAGCGGTTATCATCTCAATAATCCCGGGCATTCGTACTGGCACAAGTAAGATTGGTTTTTTTTTTTTTTTTCAAGTTTCAATTACCACGAACAAACAAGACCTATATTCTCGTTTTCATTACAATCAGTTTAATCAGACTGTCACTGTGTCAATTTACAGATTGTTCCTTGTTAAGAAACCGCGCTACATTACCGCGGAAGTGCGCCACTTTGAGAATGGACCGGTTGTTACAGCTTCCAGTGCGGAATGGGCATTGAAGAAACAGTTATATCGGTACAAAGATTCACAGTCAGATTATCTATTATTATATATTTTCTCCTCTAATTTTTTTCATCCTGTTGTAACGCAAATGTTTCAGGACCACTGATGGTTCAGCCTATATTAATGTGGGACGAGTGTTGGCTCAACGTTGCCTGGAGGCTGGGATCTGTGAAATAGAGATTGATGCTGCGTTAACTGGAAATAAATGTGAATTGTTGATCGAAGAATTGGAGAAGAGTAATATCATTCTGACTGAGCCGCCAGTGTACAAGTATCCAAATTCTTGGGACAGATACCGACCGGAAAAGCCATGGGAGATCCACGAATAGTCTGCTTTGTCTCCTCTATATAGTAATATAAACAGATTTTTAAGTGCAGAGTGAGAAACGAAGTGTGTATGTCATACAAACAATGTGTGCTTCTCGGTGGAAACCAAATAAGGTGAAACTTGGTGAGTGATATAAGATATTTTATTATCTTAGCATCTATTCACTGTGAAATGCCGAGTTTTGTACATTACAGTATCTAGGAGTAAAAATAAATAATTGTATCGCTGTTAAATAAACGTCTATAGTCTACTAGAGATGTAACGCTGTGACTTAAAAGCATGTCATTACCTAAGGCAAGTACATTTTGTCAGACATGGTCTGCGATGCGAATGGAATGTAACGTTACGTGATTCTTATCATAATGACTGTAATAGAAAATTTAAGTTAAGCTAGGTATACGTACATATACAGATTGATACAGAAATGATTATGAAAATTGATGAATTTGCCCAGTGATTGGGTGTAAATATTGGTATAAGTGTACCGATTTAGAGATATTCCTGTGTCATTCTGTACATGTAAATTAAAAAAATAATTTTGGATTTCTTTCAGCTTCCTGGAATCATCTTTTTTCTCTCTCACCGTCGACGTTTACAATATATTCTATATTCGAACAGTTGGTACCTTAACTCGCAATATTCTTAAGTATCTCTCTTAAGTTCTTAAGTATTCCTAAGTAATCCGCAATGTTGCTCGTTTTTGCCGCACTATTTTGCGGTTGCTAAAATAAATCGCTTGCACTGAGCAAATAAATACAAATGCAATGAACACTTTAAATAATAATTTACGTTACAACTATTTTTTATATATTAAGTAACTATTGTAGTTATATATAAAGAGTAGTGTAAAAAGGAATAATTAGACGATTGATAAATTAATTTAACGAGTTTTAATATGGATTTTTCATAGGAGACTAAATGCAATTTAAGTTTATATTTTACTCGTCTCCATTAAAAGAATCGCGTCAATTGGATGATCGTAAGTTGCGATGCGCTTAATTCCTACGAACACACAATTAAAAGTTTCTTGATTTGCTTAAACTTTTTTTGTAGGCCATGAATAATTTACGACAAGACTAACTCATTTCCCTGATAAAATAGATTACTTAATATTCTGATAAAATTTATCTTTTAGATTACCTATCGCAGTAATAAGTAATATAATATTGCATAACATACATACATGTATCACACATACACGCATATTCGCGGAAGAGAGAGGCTTTAATAAAATTTATTTGATGAGTAGATTTTAAATTAAAAAAGTACCGCTCAAAATTCATTGACTGTGAAACAATAATGCCGCCGTTACCAAGATACGATTATACTGTCAGTTGTACCTTCGTATATATCTTCGACGATGCGAGGACAAGTCCGAAAAAGAATTATGAAAAGAAAAAGAAATAAATAATAGCGCGCTATTTGCAAGTGTGTATATCGATATTCTTCACGCAGGTCTTGCACTCGACGAAACAACACCAGTGAAACTTGCACTCGCATCTCTCCTTGATGGTCGACTTCTGCGTGTTGTATCCCCTGCCGCAGCAAAGGAGATTGCAGCCGTCCATGCCAGACGAGGTTCTATTGCATAATCTACCCTGCGTGCCTGTTGCAAAATAATTCCAAATAATTCGAATATCTTATAAACATTCGAAAAATTAAATCTTGAACCTCTTCCCGATTTTTCCTAAATAAAAATACTCGATAAAAAATGCAACATCTTCGAGAGAGAGAGATAGATAGAGCTACCTAGTGATCCCAGGGTGTCGTTCGGGAGGCAGTAATTCGGCGAGTCGTCCAGATAGACCAGATCGTTCGCAGTGGGTACGGAGAACCTGGGATCGCGCATCGATAAGCGGCCGCGCCGATTCACTTTGACTTCGGTCGCACCGTCGTACTTGTCCAACAGAAAATCGCCTGAAAATGCACAAAATTGCGTTACCGTCTGCACAGCATATTCCCCGAACGACGTAAGTGTCTATGACATCGTACAAGTATCCAAAAGGTATCTTAAATAACGTTATTTAATGATATTTACTATTTAGGATGAATTTTTTTAGATATCTTCAGTCGACGTCAAAGAAACGCCCTAAAGAGCATTTAAGATGTCTTTTAAATTGTCACTTGGACTTTGCATTGTTCGGCGATGAGGGATGTTAATCGCCAGACCTACCGATGTCGCGAAACGATGTGAGCTGCTGCCAGCAGGTGATCAGGCTGCAGCTTCCGGAAACGCCGTGACATTTGCACGTCACCTTGGACCTTTTGATGACGGCCTGCGGGAGATGTATGGTCGGCGCATTAGTTTCGTTTGCCGCCCTTTTGGTTCAGCGAATTCGCATTAAATCGCGCGAAATCGATACGCGCGTACATTTAACGCGACGCGACATTTAAAGAGACATTTCTCGCGCGCGAGCTAAGAAAAGAACGAACTTTACCCTGCGACCGGCCTCATTGTTGTGCAGATTCATCAGGCTCCTGCCCTGCTCCCGGCTGCCCCTCTTAAAGCTGCGCTCCCGCTCCCGCACA
Organism: Temnothorax curvispinosus; assembly: GCF_003070985.1. Taxonomy (NCBI): domain Eukaryota; kingdom Metazoa; phylum Arthropoda; class Insecta; order Hymenoptera; family Formicidae; genus Temnothorax; species Temnothorax curvispinosus. Next base: position 133,187 of record NW_020220712.1, on the reverse strand, counting down.
TCAACGAACGCCTGCGTGAATCTGAAACGGACGTTCGTTCACACTAACTTCGATAATTAAGTACTACATCATGATATATAAATTATATCTCTATATATGTATATACATAAAAACTAGAATATCTGTCTGCGTACGCTATTAACTTCTGAACCCTTTTTGACCAATCTAGACCAAATTTTGCATAGTTACTCTTTAGATTCTTGCAGAAAATATACCATGCAACCTTGATATTCTACTCCTCCCTGATTTCTTCTCCTTGACACTTTGTAATAATTAAAGTTTAGTGCACTATTATATATAAAAAGCTCGGGCAACTCCGAATAATTTAAACCAATATAATTTTATATCATACGATGTGTAGTTAATATTACATTAAATCAAATATAAATATAAGTAGATATTTATCTCATGTCTTTCGGCTTTAAAAGGGTTTACAAAATATTAATTCCAATAATATATTACGTACTGAGATCACAAGTCTAACGAAAATACGACAATACCATTTTACCAAATACAAATAAAAATTATATTAACAAGTAGTGGCTAAAAGAAATTGTTTTCGGAAAAATACCACGGTAATGTATCTCGACTGTTATTATTATTGAAATATATGACGACGGCAGTCGTTATCTATAGGTATGCGCATGACTCTTGCGATCCATCGATGGACCATCATTAATCAAATACCGAAGACCGGTTACGCTGTGTTAATCAGATATAGAGAGTTAGGAAAAATAATCGCGCGCAGAAACATCGTCGCGCGTATCTTTTCGCGCTGGGACAACATCTTATTACCGACGAAAACATGCCTCAAACCAGTTTCCCCGGCTTCTCCGTGACGTTCGCGAGGAGAGAAAAAAAAACACGAGGGAAAAGAAAGAAGGGAAAGAGAAAAGGAAGAGTGTTCGCCTGTACTCCTTCGAATCTTATAAAAGCCACTAAAGAGTGGCTTTTATAGGACCGGCGGTTTACGCGATTCGCGCGACGCGCTCGCACTTACTTGTAGCCGTACTCGAGATTATCCCCGCATCCGCCCCAGATCCAATCGCGCTTCAGATCCTTGGGCCTGCTACTCCTGGAACATCCGCACGACGACAGCTGGCCGTCCCGGCAGGAACGGCTGACGGAGTAGACCACTCCGGCGGCGGTGATCGCGTGAACGAACGCGGTCTCCCTGCTCGCTGCAACGGACAGCGTCGTTTCAATTAGAGAAAAAAAAATAGATGAAAAGATATCGCTCATATCGCTGTCGTTCGCACACGCTACGGTTCCTGAACGTTGGCATTAGCGCCGATTATACCTATTCTGAGTATCGGACCGAACACCGTCTCGTCGTGGACGGTGGAGCAGTTCCACCTTCTGTCCCTGAACTGATGCTGGCACTCCATGACACCGTACTTGGCGCCCTTGGCCACGCTGAACATGTGGTCCACGGACAGCTGGCAGAGCTTTCCCTGGCCCTGGGACAGGCCCTTCAGACCAACGCAGATCGTGGAGGCACTCGCGTCAAACGGTTCCATTGACTGCGCCGGTTCCAATTGCGGCAGGTGTCGTAGACCCAGATTTCTATAGGGGTACAAAATAATAACATAGTTAAAAAACACTTGCAACATCAGGTTTCAAAGATGGATCTAGACTTTCTTTTTTTTTTTAAACATTGGGATTGATTGCAATTTTCTGTTATAGGAAGTCTGGAGAATTCTAGGATTCTCATTTAGGAATTGACTAAGTTCAACGGCCGTTTCGAGAACTCCACGGCATCGACGAAGCGTCGGCCGCAGTCCCCTTATAACTCCTGGAGATTTGTTACGCCGATTATATAAATTCGGTGCGGGGCGGCGAGAGTCCGTCCGCGCGTCCGTGGGCGCGGAGCGGCCCTTGGATTTCCTCCTTAATGGCGCATTTGTGAGTCAACCGTGCGAGATGATGGAACGGCACCGTCAAAGACAGAAGCCGGGGGTCGGGCATGGCCGGGAAAGGGCCCCGCCAATCTGAAATTCGAAACGGACGATCGTCGTCGCGGGCGAAGGTTCCAACAGCTCCAGCGAGCTCGAATCGCGTCTCCCCCCTTGTTTATTCCCGTCGAGAATCGTCCGTCGAGAAAAATCCCCGGGAAATACTTGGTTGACGAAATCGCCGATCCAGGGTAGATCCAGGGGATTTGAACGCTCGCAATTTCTGCGCCAGTGACTCCGACAAACTACCTGTTTACCCAACGACGACCGATCGATCTGCCGTTGCTGCACGCGCGATTTGTGTAAACCGCACATTTGTAGTTTATTGCGACAAGATTTAAATCCTACATTTTCATATATTACAGAAAAAATGTAGATATTTAGAATGGTCATGACAAAGAGGACACCCTGTGTAAGATTAGATATGTTGATACTTGATATTTGCACGCACAAGGTACTATTCTTCTGTTTCAGACAAATTTTACGCTGTGCGATTTAACCCTTTAGTGCGCAGCTTTGCATATATGCAAAGCGAATTTTCGATGTATACTCGTGTATTCTTTCTTATGAAGTTCGAACTGAAAACATGCACATTTGTAAAGGGCCTTCTCTGGCCCTTCTGGACTTCATTCCTTTCTGCCCCCCCCTTCTTTAGAAAGTCAAATTAGTAAAGAATTTTGAAAAAAAGGTTTAGAATTAAGCAGTCATTATTTATTTAAAAAATACTCAGAATGCTACGAAAAATTGCACATTTAAAGGTTGAAAGAGCAACTTTTCAATTATATCTCGTAATCTCAGGTCTGGATTTCCGTCTCGCAATCGCCTTCGTCGCCGGCTGCGACGTGCGCAGCGAGTCGCGACAACCTGCACGGCGACTCGGTGCAATGCAACCTGGACGACCTGCGCGAGCGTGACTCAGGTGAATACTCGTCGGGATTGTCGGCCGGCGATGTGACGCGACCACTTGAGATGTATCAACGGCGTGCGTTACTTAGGAATTTCTACAGCGCAATTATTGGAAGACTATCGTAATTTCATCAAGCCGTTGGTACATTGATTACTGTTAGTGCATTGATTCTACGTTAAAAGTTGAGTAACTTTCAATGCCCGAGGCAGTGTATGTACAATAAGAATAAGTAAGATTTATTAGCGGGAACAAACAGCCACTTTGAAGTGGGAAAAGGAATGCTCGTCTCCGGGCTGTTTTCTTGTCCGGTATCGGGAAAAACAGAATCCCGTAACAATATTCTTCCCTCCCTCGCGTCGCGGTCCATCCGAAGTATCCGCTACGATCGGAAGAGAGAGAAAGCGAAGTCGTAAAAGTCCACGCGACCGTCTAGGGAGTGTAATAGACGACATTAATATTCTGGAACACGCTCCGGCGACGATATATCATCGGCTTTACACTCCCCTAAAACAATGGCGCGGACCGGGGGAAGGGGGCACGCGCGGCAGAAAGAGCGATAATATTTCGACGGGGTACGGCCCACGCAACGCTCGCGCGGGGCACCGTCGTCGTCGCGACGTGGGCCGCGGGGCCCGCAAAATAATGCCCCGTGTCACCGAAGAGATTGCGGCTACATCCGCAGCGACGCGTATATATTCGCATATACGGGGTGTCCCGAGGCGATCGCGAGGCCGCGCGCCGCGCGACGAAATGGGATACTGTCAAGTGTAAAGGATCGCGCCGAGTAATTAAGCAATCGGGGACGATTAGCTGGGCGACGTAGAAATTGCACGACGAGATACGATAAAGGAGAGCTAATGCGTATACGTCGGAAATGCGATGTGATTTCTGACTTCATGACTCTCGCTCCTTCAGTTACAGATTAGCCGTACAAGAGCGTGTCCGGATTGTCCGGAATCGGATCGGAGGAGCAACTTCAGGGGAGGCTTGTAAGCGCATTCCGATGAAAAAAAGCGGTCGGTTAGGCGAGGACGAGGATTTCCTTGCGAGAGATAGGGTATACGAGAGGTGAATTCGGCGCGAAGCAGGTCTGGGGCGATCCGACCGGCACACAAAGGCGCGCGGGCGTCCGGGACCATTCGGTGATTGGTCATGCTCACGCCGGGTAGAACACAGGGGCCGGAATGGCAATTCAGAGATTAGACACACTCCCGGCGAACGAGGCAGGGCGAACGAGCGACGTGGGGAACGAGCTACGAGCTTTCGTTCGCGGCGAGAAAGAGAGAGGGGTTTTCGGGGGCCACACGAAAGATACGCTCGTTCGGATTCCCACGATGCTCGTGGGCACAAAGGCCCATAAATCTGGAATCCGCGTGAAGAATCGCGTCGATTCGTCTCCTGGCCGGCGACGTGTCGACCTAATCGCGCCGGGGACGATCGTCGCCGCGTAATTAACGTTTAAATACGTTTAATTACGAAAATTAAATACAGTTTTTGTCGACGAAGAGATCGCCAGTCGATTATATCTCCCGATGGAAATATAATTCGACGATTCGAGACGGTGGTGCGACTATACCGTGAATAAAAAGGGCGCTTACGATTCCTGGCGGGAACGAATTCGATCGACACACTCGGCGACCTCCTCTTTAATGAGGGGTATAAAGAAGCAGAGATTATTCGAGATAAACTGCTCGTTTAGCAATTCAGTGAATTAATTTGCTCGATAAATTCATTTATTCGCTCGCCTCTCTCACGGTACTTGATGGCGTCCGCGCGTGGTATACAGAATTTCAATTAACCGAGTCGACGTCGATCATCGAAAATTCAATGAAACGTTAGAGCGGCACCCCAGCAGCGGGGCCGTCGCGTCGCGTCAGTTCATCCTTCGATCGGCGATATCTAGGGCACCCCTTGTCCTTCGACGTCGGCTTATTTTAAGAGTCGCGCGAGCCTAATGAAAAAATGTAATCGCGTCCCATCTAACTATAAATACGCGCGTGAAAACCGCTTGACACCTTCGATCCACGTCCGACGCCGCGGGGAAAAAGGAAGAGAGGAAAAATCGTCGCGTCACGGACGAGCGATACCGAGAAATACTTACATCCAGGTCCCCGGGACCGTCGTGGCGGCTGCGGCGGCGACCATCAGCGATCGCAGGATCAGGAGTGGACCATTGCGCATCGTCATCCTTCTTCTTCACCCCTGCAAGCATCGGAGGAAATCGGCAATTTTGTATTACGAGCATCCGCGGAGCGTTCGCGCGGAGGCACCGTATTAATCGCTTCATTAGGAAGACCGCCGGCGCAGCCGGCCGTAAATCGTGCCTATGTAGCCGTACGAAAAAGGAGCGGTGACCGCGGAACGGTGAAATCAAGGTCGGATCGATGCATCACCCGGTCGCCGGCGGAAAAATCGGGTCTCAATTAAACGCCGCGCTCAGCCGAAGCGGAATCTTGACGCTCGCGCGAAGCCTAGAAACCGGGGAAACTGAGGAATGGCGATTCGTGCCGCGCTTTAGAAGCTATCAAAATTGAAGAAGTTAAGATTAACCATATATATACATATCTCAATCTAATTAGTGTCTTGATTAGGAATTTGGTAAATTATAATAAAAGATGATAACGATCTATAATCTTCTTATAAAAACTTCAATTTTTTTTCTTGATTGAACTATCTTCATTCGAGCAATATATAATCTCATTTCAAGATTTCGATCAGAATATTCTTCTTTTCTGTGTAGCTTTTGAAGACTCGAAGCATGGGAGATCATATAAACTCTGCGGCCGGATTAATTACAAATTACAATTCATCCATTGACGATACATTTGATTATTCAGACGCAGATGAGAATAACTCGCTTTGATCCTGGCCAGGACTCATTGTCAGTAATGTACACGAAGATATCGCGACGAGAACAGAAACAGATCTCGCACTTCGGGCGATTAATGCAATCCTTCTTGGCGTCTAGATAGGCGTATTCGGTCAAAGGCGCGACAGGGTGACGCGAGATCGACCGACAGGCTCTGCGAATCGTATAACTCAACGCCCGTTGATATCAACAATTTGTGCAACGTGAGAGCGATGCCGCGCGATACAGGCGCGCGCAAGGTGTAATGTCAAAGCTGTGGTATATACCATAATCGTCCCGTGGGCCTGGTTGTCTCCTCGTCCCGAGGTCAGCCGGTAGTCCACGGGGGACAGTGACGTAGCCGAAACGCGCGCGGACCCGCGCGCGCGAAGCTCTCACGTCCGTTTTCGTTATAACGTCAAGTGCCATCGCATTATGTAAATAACGTCGAGTAAACCCTTTAAGATAACGGTGCGTCGCGTCGCGAGGTAACCGAAGATTTCGTCATCCCGATCTAATTACTAGTTCAACAAGCGTCCCCACAAACGTTCCGGGACCTCTTGAATTCCGGGAGATTCCTCTCGCCGATCCCCGCGATCGCCGATCGTTTCTGCGCGGAATTCTCCACGCGACGGGGGAAAGGAGAGACGGTAGCTCCCTGGCCGCTTTCGCGGACCGCTAGCTCTCACCGGTGGCTATACATCCCTGTGTCCCTGTGCCCGCGCCGCGCGGAACGGGTATACACACGTGTACAACGCAAGTGTATGTACACGCGCGCTCCTTGCGCTCATAGACGGCACATCGCCGTCTATATCTAGCCCACGCGATCGGCCCGGCGATATTAGCCGGCGCATAAAACGCATTTGCGATCACGGCGGGAATGCAAACGGCGCGCACTTCGGCGTCCGCGTCCCCGCGCCGAGCCGCGCCGCGGAGCGGGCGGACGCGCGCGGATTATCAGCGGTTAAGTATCTCGCGCGCTGGAGGCTCGCGGCTGAACAAGACATGACCGAGGCGATATAGGATGCAATAAGCGCCGTTGCGTCTGCTACGGAATGAGCCAATTGCCGATTCCCTATGGCTGCGTCGTACCGGCGTATAGTTATAATGAGCAACAAAAGGAAGAGAGGCAGAAGGCGAAAGAGAGAGAGAGAGAGAGAGAGAGAATCTCAAATCTAATATTAGGTGCACGTGCATAACGACGCACTTTGCTCGGCTACTCGAGTAGTCGCGCTTGCATAATCCCCGTGACAGAGGCCGGCAACGCGCTGGCTGCCGAATCGTAAAATGCGATCGTAACGCGAGGCACGATTATAAAACGGTTCGGTTTCGCGGCGCGCGAAGCGACGATTTACTCACGTCGTTAACGCGATATCGCGGATCCTTCGCGAGGAATTGGTAAGGGAGAAAAACTTGCAATTAAATACAGAAGATGTCATCTTCGGTCGGGCTGGATCTTGATAGCCTAATAATGATAATTCTTGTTATTGAAATAAGGCTCGTTTTGCAGAGCAATGTAAGGGAATAATGGGCCAACGATACGCTTAAAAAAATTCAAGATATTATATTAATAATAAAATTTATTCGTAAATAGAATGGGTAATATAATAAATAATGTTCCTGTGTGAATTTTGTGTACTAAAAAGAAAAACTTATCAGTTAACGTGTGGGATACACGGGTTGCGAAATCCCGTTCCTTCTCCATCCTCTCGTCCATCTCGAATTTCTGGATTATAAATGACGATATCGCTTTAAACACGGAGTCGCGTTTAAAGCGAGCTTAATGAATTGCTTATGCTCGCTTTATTGCGTGCTCTCGGCCTGTCGTATAATTTAGCGTTATCTCAAGTTCTTCAGCAACGAATTTATTCAACGACGTGATACAGCTGATAAAATGCCGATCGCGGTCTCGGAATGCAATCGCGGGAGGAAAAAGAGTGAGCGAAATTCACGTTTAAGGATCTCGGGGACATGCAGGCGGATCAGAGTCGTCGATATCCAGGTAGGCCGTTAATTGTATTCACTAGATAAGACGGTGCGCGTTCGAGGGTCCGAGTCGCGTCAAACGGTCCCCCCGAAAGGGGGCAATAGGCTCTAGATTTTCACGGAGCGCGCCAAGATGACGACTCGAGCCCTCTTAACGAAGCTGGAAGCTAAGGACGGAGTGTACACACACTTGAGGTGCGCGTACGCGGAGGAAAACGAGAGCCTACCGGGGCCGAGAGACCGCGGCGAGAGTGGGCGAGAGGGACAACGGGGAGGTAAGGAGGGGCACAGGGGATGCAGAAGGGGCCCCGCGAGAACGGCAGAGGAAGGAGAGGAGGAAACGGGAGATGAGAGAAAGAGGAAGGTCGGAGGAAAGGCGGTGGAGAGATCGGGAACCTGGACGCGCGGAGGAGCACGGGGGTACGCGAGTACAGTGAGACCGGTCGACGATTGTCAATACAGAGCCTGCGCGAGGATACGACTTGCTAGAACAATTCAGATAGGAGAAAAACCAGTCAACTGCGGAAACACAAACTCCGCTCGATGGGAAGGATCGTTCTGTCTCTTAGGAGTCTGTACGGTGCTTCGCATAATCCAAGGACCTGTAATACAACGTGTACTCGAGAACCCACCGTTGTTTTGCAGAAACCAATCGCGAAATCAATCCTGAAAATACGGAATGTTTTAAAATAGACTTTAAATGCTCTAAAATGGACTTTATCAATCTGCTGGATCAAGCGCTCGATTAAACCCTCGCTAATTTCTTGATATCTTTTTTCAAGGCGGCCGGGCGAGGTGTTCGATAAAGAGTCATTCGAGGACACAGGCACTGTTTGGTAAAACCCGATCGAACGAGCGAAAGCGACCGAGGACCGAGGCGCGAGGCGCGAGTGGAGAGTACTCAGAAAGATTGCAACGACGCTGAAGAGTAATTACGTACATCAAGAGGGAGACGGTCCCTTTTTACAGACACGTGAAAGAAACACAAAAGGCTCTCGTCGGACATTGTAATCGTTGATTACGCTCGCTGTACGTGCGTAGGTATCCGGCACTCCATCCAATCGTAACTCATAACTTTTACGACGCTTTCGTGAAGGTACCTTATTAACATTCAGCCGCACTAATTTATCCTCGGGAGAACTGACTTTTAATTGGGAGGTATCGGAGTAACGACGTCGTATTATACCTTCTCGTTTCGAATCGTAACGCACGTGACTATAAACGATACGGAAACTCGTGGATTTTCTGACGGATCAAGTTTATGTGTACGGTACCCGATGGCGCGTTAATATTGATACACGTATTAAGAATCCAATTTAATTTGATAACAAATTGAATGCGACGAGATTTACCGGCTGATCGTGAAAGATCCCCGCTTTCGGAAACGACGCGCACGAAAAGTCGGAAATTGTCTCCGCAAGGGATCGTCAACGTCGAGCCCTTTCTCTCTCCTCCTCGATCGAGGGTAATCCAGGATAATCGCGCGACTCGATCTAAGATAATGGAAGTACACGAGCCTCGTTGTCGATCATCGTCATATTACGAAGTCCGGATCGCGAGCGCGTCGTTATATACCGTCGCGCGTCTCTAAACGTTCCGCGAAATGATCCTCCCCGGTGATTACACCTCTCCGGGGCCAGTTCAATGCCAGGTTCGTCGTACGGCCCCGTCGGGGCTCCCACACGCGAGAGCTGAGCGTGTAATCGTCGATGATGCGTCTCGTCGCGCGAAATATCTTTTGTACCCGGCGAATATTTCCGCGCGGGGCGCGGCTAATGGCGGCGGCAGCGGTCGTAAAACGCGACAGTTTTAAAACGCGCTTTTCACCTCGTTTAAAAGGCGTCGTCGCGGGAACAGCGGCGAGCGATGCGATATTATTCACCCGATAACGACCGCCGTCATTAAACACAACAATCTCTCGGTACTCGGCGAGAGATTAAGCTCCTCTCCTCTTACCGCGTCGCGCGATCGTACCATATTTTTCCGATTGTCCGAGGATATAAGGACCATCTTCACGGCGAAAAGAAAAATTCAGATCGAAAATATTTTCCCGAAAACATAGAATGGAAATCGGGTCGCGTCCAGCTTTCGTCTGGAAAAATTGTCAGGGATGTCAAAACCAAGAAATATTAGGGATATTAGGGCTAATTCTAATTTCTAATACATTAGTTATCGATCCTTGTTGATCGTCCCTTAGGAAAATAACGTCCCATGAGGGAATGGTTTCAGGTCTACGGAAATGAGATCAATGACGCTTGCCGGAGCATGCCTATATATTGTTCGTGACGGTCGCAAAGTGGAGCAAAGTACGAGGCATAACGGAATGGTCATTCGCGAGATGAACTCCGGGCGAGCCGTTAAAAAGGGTGGGGAGGGAGGCTCGCCTATTAATCCACCGAGACATCGGTAAATCATTGCCGGTCCAGCGACTATCAAGCGGAAATTCTCGCGACTCGGCTCGGCTCGGCTCGTATCTCGAGCCGATTCTCTACGCTCGTTTACCGATATCTGTCTCTCTCTCCGCGGCGATATCTCTTCGGGAATCCGGTAATCTTTGTCCGCGAGAGAGCATGCCAATTTTTCACGTCAATTATGTTCCAGATGAAATCAAACGAAGGGGCACCGCCGAGATCGCGGACGGGAAATTCGATTTTAAGCGAGAAAGTTCCGGCAAGCGCACGTTCGGATATGTTTCTTAGAAAGTTACGATTTATATGCATTGCGCCAGCACGAACGTTACGAGAATACATACTCGGAATATTTAAGAGTTGATCCTCTCCGCTGCACGCGCGCGACGTTCGTCCTTTTGGAGTATAACGGGCTCGGAACGGGCCGAATTTCGAAGCGTTCGACAGACAGGCATCTGCGCGCCTGCAGAGATATTACTTTATGTAAAATCTAGAATCACGCCCGCGAACAATGGCTGAAAAGTGAAAGGGTTGAGCGTCCTCAGAGTCGCGACCCTCTCGCGACGCGACGCGGGCGAGCGATCGCGCCGATGAAAGCTTATCTCGACGGTCTCTCTCTTTTGAGTATCGGACCGCCACCGTACACCGTCATCGCGTATACTATAACGACCGCCCGCTAACGAGATCCTGTTACGATGGCTGACAGTTGTCTGAACGCGTGTTTCGATCCGCGAGGCGCTGCGTCGTTCGCGCGTTACGCGCGTGTATTCTTCGCCGAAAGAATCTTGTTACAGCTTTTATCACGGGGAGACCGAATTCGCAATCGCGCTTTCGGAATCGTGTAATTGTATTCTAATTATTCCCATTCCTGTTCTTAGTCGACATTTTTACGGATACTTATTCTTTTATCGTGTGAAGTATGCGTTCAGCTTTAAACCGACAAAATTTATAAGTTTATTATGATCTTTGGCTGTTTATACAATACTCGTGCGTATGAAGAAGAGTTACATCTACGACGTATACAAAAGTATATATCACCCCTGGGCAATAAATTCTTTACAATGATTTAATAAGAATGCATCAAAATTTAAATCGCTTATCGATTTAAGTATGTGAATTTGTAAGAACGCGTGTTTTGTTAACTATATTATACTTTCGAGACGTATCTGTGTTACTTATTGTTTTGATACTTTTGATGGATCATCGACACGAGGTTCGAGCGGACGAAAAATCATCGATCGAGGAGTGTCGCTATTTAGACGCGTTGCAATGAGTAAAACAATCCGAAACGAAAGTGAAGAGTTAGATAGACGTGGCGCACGTTCGCTAGATTTTTGTCGAAGTACTTTTCCTGTATCAATCGCGTTTCTATCATTAATTAAACATCTAAACAAAAACCATCGATTTTAATTGTCTGACCGGTTCACATCCTGCCGACTCCATAGATTTATCTTTCCAACTATAACTGTTTGGAAAAAATTTATAAAATTCATACAATAATATTATTATTAGGCTACCAAGATCCAGGCTGGACAGTGAATGATGTTTTTTCTCTCCAATTGATTATACAAAATAACTATAAACTTTTATGCTTTACAGTTTGATAAATAATAAAATTTTGTAATTATTATACGCTCTTATGTTCCGACTCGGGAATATTTATTATCTCGAAACTAATAATCGTGCGGCGTTCATCACGACGAATTGTCCATTATACTAAACTCGTCGGGGTGAGCCACGGCGAGTTGCCGTTTAATTGAATAATTACTCACCGGAACGGAGCAAGCCGCAGTCGTTAAGTATCAGAGATAATTGCGCCCCGGCTCGACTCGCCGGGATAATCTTGTATCGTTCGCTCGTCCTTCCGCGATAATAGCGCGATCACGAGTGCGAATCGATCTCGCCTTCTCCTTATCGGGGGGAAAATCACCCGCGACGGGACCTCGTCCTTTGAATCGTGAATAGTCCTTCGGACGGAAACGTTCCTCTCCTTCCTCGCGCGACACGACTCCGCGCCGCTTCACGTCTCATTTCGCGGCTCATAACACCTACCGGCTCGCATAATTGGTTCGCCCGAGTCTCTCTCGGGTCGCACGGAGAAGATCGGGCCCGAGGATCTGAACGAGTACTCCGGCCGTGGATCGAGTACTACTTGCGCGATCCTTCCCCGGCCCCGGCACAGCGCGGCACAGCGAGCGGCGCGGCGGAGAACGCGTGCTGGAAGAGCGAGATTTCTTCTCGGAGCGAAACCTGATCGCCTGGGCGAGCTGCTCGCGCTCGGTCACGCCAGCGCGCGATTGCGATCTTGATGGAATAATTTCCGCCGAACTCTTTCGCCGCCGCGTGCCCGAGTTTTAAACGAGTCGCGGCCGTTCGGCGCGACTGAACGCGAGGATCCCGCTTTCGAGCCTCCGAGCTCTCTAAGGATACGTTCGAGATGTACGATCGTCCAAGATCGCGCCCTCGATCCTTAATGCGTAGCGTTAATTGCCGCTTCAACGAATCTCACGACGTCGAACTTATAGCTCAACTGTGTTCCGCTCGGATGCGCCTGCAGACGGTCGGCGTTCTTGTTCTACTGGAGAACCTGTCATCCGATCCAACGTCCGAGATAAAAGCGAGCTACCGAGGTGCATTATTCGATGATCCCTCGAGCGCTCGTTTTTGTATGTCGTATAAAGATCCTCAGATTCTTCAGCATTCGTACGGTCGATTTGTCATATATATAATCCGATTTTCTTAAATCTTAAATCTTTTCCAACGAGCGGCAAGATCGGTATTGCTGACGACGACGATCTCGGCATAGAAGACCGAAGGACTCTGCTGAAGCTTAAAAACCGCTAGATCTCTATCCGCCACTCGCCAGGCTCCAAGACTATCGCCTTTTCTTTTCTGGACGAGCTCTTCGGGGAACCAACGGCGTTTCTTGATCAAAGAGCGAGCGGTATACTTCGCGCAGAGCGACTTCGTCAAAGTCGTCCGGGTGAAGAAGCCTGATGGTCCCGGCGGAATCGAGCTCCCGGAGGATGAAAGAAAAAAAAACAAACAGACTCTCGCGGCACCTTTCACCGGTGGGGGCACTTCCCGGAGTCTCGTGTCCTGCGGCGTCCTCGTATCTCGCGGCAAGAAGAAGAACGTCGGAGGAGATGTGTCGCCGAAGACTCGGGGGCACTCTTCCACAACGGAGCTCTTTCCCTCAACGGGGGACGCGGAAATGACCTCGTTGGTGAACGGTTGCTCCTCCTCGTGGTGTTATCGGAGGGCCCTGGGAACGCTGCGAAACCGACCGGCGCGGCGTGTTGGTACAGAATGATCGCGGCAGGGTCCACGAGCCTATGGTCCCTCTCTTTTCGCTCTCCCTCCCGCTCCTCTCCTCCCCCCTCGTTCTGTCTCTCTCCTGCTCTCTGTGGTAGTCGCGTACCCCTTCTCTGTCTCGTCGACCAGCGCTTCTCTCTCTCTCCCTTGCCCTCGCACTCGATCTCGTTCTCTCGCTCCCTCTCTCGCTTTCTCTCTCTCTTTCTCTCTGTCTCTCTTACCGTAGGCCCGCGGCTCTTTCTCTCGGAGAGGGAACCCCTCGATGGTCGCACGAAACCCGCCGGCTGCTTCTCTCCCCTGCTGCTTTTCTGCCTTTCCGTTCATCTCTCTTCCGTTGCTCCGCTCGCCGTATCTTCTCACTCTCTCTTTCTCTCTTTGCCTTACTCGTTTTCTTTCCCTCTCTCCCTTTGCCGCGCGGTGGCTGGTTCATTGGTTTCATCGGTGCACCGGCCCGGGCTCTCCGTATTCTTTTCTCTAATTATACCGTTACGTGCAATCGCCCGTGTCAATTAGCAGCTCCTTTCTTTCGTTCCTCCTCTGCGCGCGCTTTTTTTTTTTTTCTCTCGCCACTCTGGCTGGAGATCCGACGTGGCGTGCAACCCCTTCGAAGGGATCGCTGCGCTGCGCGAGGGAAGGGAGAGGAGGTCGAGGAAGCAGGGCAAGGGGTTGCGGCGCGCGCGATCGGACCCGCCAATTAATCCTCCGCACTCCGCATCCTTCGAGCCGCTCCGCTCGTGTAACAAGGCCGCCACTCTAGCAGGGATACCCGAAAATCCTGAAGACTTCTTTCAGGGCCCGATGGGGATTGGTGTGTCACACAAATATATAATATCTAAAATGTTTAACACAACTTAATTAAATTTGCAGCATACGAAACACGAGATTCAAGATAAATATTTAATATAATATATTGAGTACTATATTGATGTAAGTGTTTAAAATATGTTTATAAGTCACTTTAAGAATAATATGTATACATATAAGTAAAAAATTTTCTTTCTTCTCGCTAAATAAATCAAATAAATCGGCGAAAAAGACCGTAAAAAATTATTCTTTTCAACAGAGGATACAATCAGAATTTCATTTTTCCGTCTCAGAATCTCATTTCATTTTCAAAGAGCTTATTTTAGAATCCTTAGAGATCCTCATTATTCTCTCCATTTGGCATTGCATTTAACCGTGAAGATACGGTTTTCCAATTCCATTCACCTTTTTGTACGGATGTCCGACCCCCTCGGAACAAAGATATTACTCGCCTAAAATCCAATGTTACAGTCGTATAATAAAATCATGTAAAGATGTAATATTGCGCATAATGATAAAAATTAGCAGAATGACACGAGCGGAGCAAATTCGTTCAAAAATTCACAAATCTAATCTACGATTCCAATTCCTAATAGAAAAATTACATAATCAATTATATCATTTATATTAATTATAATTTGTTATAAAAATTCACAATTCTTTAATTTTAATATTTAGAAGATACAGATCTCCAATTGGCCACAAACGAGGGTGATTATTCTGTACCATTCTTAACCATTTACGAGAATGTGACGTGACAAGTTTATGGACAACCCCGGCTAAATTCCGATTAATCTAAATCTAATTAACGATTAACTCAAGAACTGCTTACAGTAAAATTTTTAACTGTACGATTCGTTGTCCCCGATCTAATTTATTTCTTTCATATGTTAAATAAGAACTAATAATTCTATCCATGTTATAAATTATAAATAATAAGGCGTTACTTATGATAAGTTAATCAGAGATTAAGTTAATCGGAGCCGAAGTCACCCTCTATCCGTCCTCCTTTCTCCGGTGGACCATCCGGCGCCCGAGCGCAGCTGCGCTATAGTTCCATCGCGATGATCGCGTTCGATATCGAACACGCGACGGAGATCGACGGACAGGAAAAGAAGGGGGGGAGGGCGTTTAGCGCTAAATGCGCGGCGTGATTGCGGGGCCGTCGTCCGTAATCGGGGTTTTACCGCGCGCGACGATAAACCAGCCGCCATTTATGAAAGAGAAACAAAAATCCGCCGCTCGTTAGAGCCCTCGGCCGCGCGCGATGAGGAGATACGGTTTATTCATCGGCGCTTTTTCTTTCTCGATCGCCTCTCTTCCCTTTAATTATACCGTTACGCGCGATCGCCCCCTTCCCCCTCCCATCCACCCTCCTTAATTGGCTTCTTCCATTGCGGAGAGCAATGCCGATCGCTCCCGCCGCGGGCCGATTTCACCGCGGGCCCCCGCTATATATATCCGCCGACGAATCTCGGGCGAAAACTCCCCGCGGATCGGCGGCGTCACGTTCCCGATCAACGTGCTCTCACACGTGTCGCGAGCGTAAATCGATAATCCGTTACGTCATCGTGTAACGCGTCGCTTTGACGATGTCGACTGGTCGACGATACCGGCCGCCTCTCTCCCATGTCCCCCCCTCCCCCGCTCCGTATACTATCTTTGTATGGGAGAAACGTATCGCCGCGTCGCGACACAAACCCGTCGAGATATACCCGTTAAGTATCCCCGCGCGCGCCAATACGGTAATCACCATCGATTAATCTGTACCCTCTCACCGCTTTCCTCTCCCCTCCAATAGAAGTGACACGCGCGATCGATCACCTTAATTGCGGCAGATTCTGTTCCCTTTTCTCGACCACCGCTCAACGGGGTAACATTAATTGAAGGCCTTTACGCCACGAAACGTTGCCACCGAGAAAAATGTTAGACTCGGCCTCCGATCGTTATCGCGTCCCTCGCGCGTTTTTCTTTCCCGCAGGAAATCGTCTCCCCATTATCGTGCCAGGCGACTCTTATCAGCCAAATGTTGTCAATTAAACACACGCGACAGGAAGGACGATTGACAAAGATTATAACTCTCAGCTGCGTCGCTAATTAAAGACATGTTTTATAAATAAATGTAAAATGGAACTATGGATATACATATCGCCAGTCGAATACAACAACGGATAATTACAGAAAGATGCACGTGTATTTTTTCCCGTTATTACAGACATGTTTCACTTTTAACGTTTTCCATCGTTTTTCACTATTGTGGAAATGTTCGCGATTGCAAAGGGGCCTCGATCACGCCCCCTATTACAAATTCCTCGTTTGTTAGAAATCTTACAGACGTAGGAAATACCTTAATCCTACCGATGTACAGTTTGGGTCTGACCTCGACAAAGTGGTGGAGCGCATTTACCGCAGCGATGACTTATCGCGAATGAGATATATAATTTAATTACATAGAAAAAATGTACAATTGATTCACGGAGTGTATCATTAGTTAATCCTAAGTTACACGATTCTCCGAACCTCGAAGAATCGCTTCAAGTAAAAGATCTGCCCTGCCGTCACGCAGACCAGTACCAGGGCCTCGAAGAACGCCCATATCACTACGCGGAAATTGGTACTCTCGTTGATCGCTCTGTGATTGCGATCGCGAACCTGAAAAATCAAGCAAGAGACGCTCGTGAACGTTTAGATCGGATCGGCAAATTGGAACATCAATGGAGGAAGCATACACGCGTCTTGCTTCTCCGTTAGTACCTGCATGTACTCCTGCTCGTTCTTCACACCCCACAAGCTGGTGCTCAGGTCTTTAATCATGTCGTCTAACTTCCCATGATTGGCATCGCCATCCTGACCCTCCGCACCAGCGTTATCCTCGGTTTGCTTTCGATTTTCGTCAATGTCCATATTGAACATCACCACTTTTGGCGTCATCGTGCTCTTCTGATTGCTGAAGCAATAGGTGTAAACACCCGAAGTATGTGCGGCGAACGTATATTTCCCGCTGCTCTCCTGCTCACCTTGGTAGATTATTCTACCGTCAGGGCCGACTATCTTGACATCTATATCTAAGAATCCACCCTCCGCTATTTCAAATGTGAGGCCTGTAAACAAAATTACATCCTGATAGAAACGTACATTGATTTAAAATTTAGTTCTTTTTCTGGAAAATAGTAATTTCCTCAATAATAACAAAAAGTAGAAAATCTTAAGCAAACATGATAGTCAGAATTAAATGATCATTTAACTTTACTTTGGCATACAATCAGCGGAGAAAAACATCTAGGGTAAAATAAAGTAAAATAATCTCAAACATATATTACGTAAAATTTATATACGTTGTATAGATAAATTTTCATGAAATAGAACTTGTGTTTTTATCCAAAAATTTGTATAAAAATCTCGTAAGTAAAAAAAGTAAGAAAATCGGTAAAGTAGCAATTATTTTAAAAAAGTAGAGAAATCGACAAAGTAGCAATTGATAAAACAAATGACAGGATTAATCTAAATTAGATGCGCTAATGAATTACGGCGTCGTTAAAAAAATCGCTCGCTTAAATCGCCCACGGTAGTGACGAAACGCAGTAGGAAAACTAACCCATCTTGGTGCCGAATTCAACCTTATCGAAGAAACATTCCTCGGCGTGGGCGTCTACGGTGATGAAGTAGCAACGCACGCTGACGATAGATACGACGAGGAATACGCACGAGCTGAGCCACCTCATTTTCTTCGTTCGAATTTTACCGTACAATCATAAAAATGACATATGCTTTTATCTCCCCGTGGCCCGTACGCACCGATCGCTCGCCAGTTCGCACTTCACAGCGGCATGTTGCTACCGCAGCGCCACGTATTCACGTCGCCACGTATCAAACTCGGAGACGAGAGGCCCTTTAAAAGAGGGTCGCCCCAACTTGTCACGCGACTTGGTAGCGGTGGACTCCGATTCGATTGGCTGAAGTTCTGAATGTCAAATTTGGACATCTATGATGCCATATGATCTGTTGGTTATATGCAGCGAGATATATAATTATATTAAATTAAATATTATATTTTTAAATATCTAACGTTGGTAAGTAAATTTATTCTCAATTAAAATACTAAATAATAACCAATTGTTAAAAATATAATTAAAAGTCGTAAACTGATTTATAAAATAAAAATATCTGGTTCAGTGGAAAAATTCGATTCAGAATTAAGATACAGGGATCAATTTAATCCTTTCATGTCCTATTTCTTTCGAAAAGAAGAGTGTATAAAGTTCAATTATTTTGTTTGAAATCGCTCAACTCGAAAGTGATGTGAAAATAAAAGCAAATAATACTAAAAGTTCTAAAATAACGATTTCAAATATTAAGATATCTTCGAATCACGATGAAAATTTGCCTGGAATCTCCGATTTGGACGAAATAAACAATTTTAAAATTAAAATCTATAAATTGACGCGGCAGGAACGTTTAATGTAAATCGGCCCCTTTATTCATTCCGATTAAATTAAATTAAAATACATATAATATTGTTAAGTTTCAGCCAAATCGGTGAGGAGGCCACTGATTCTTCATATTTACCAATAATAATATTAACCTTGCAATTAACGTTGTCAGTCATTTCGCCCCGACCGCGTTTTCCTTTCCGCTCGATTATACCTCGCCAGAACTACAAAAACTTTTTGCGCAGCCTGCTGCCTGCTGCCCGCAGCCGATCCATCTATCTTTCATGTCCACGCGATCGCCAAGACAGAACCTCGCCAATCACATTCGGTCACGCATCTCCTTTACTCCTTCTCCTTTCTATGCGCATGCAACCCGAGCACGCTCGCGTCTTTCGATCGATGTTGACGTGGGTCGTGTTTATGTCCCGCGTTGTTTTTGTCTCCCGCGCAAAAACGCAGAAACGATTCTCTCTCTCTCTTTCTCTCGAGGAAGGTTAAGGAAGGAACGACAACATCCCCGGGGCTCCGAGCTCCGATCGCCGACTCGCTCGTTATCGTTGCCCTTTGCGCTCCGGATGTGCGCGAGCGCGCGACTATGGCAACGATAGAGGTCACGTTCCCGTCGGACGGGTCGCCCGGGAAAATCCTGAAATGGAGGGTACGCTCGGACACAATGGTCGCAGCGGGCAGAATATTGCTGTTATACCAGAACGCGTCGCTGGCCGCCGCCGCCGACGACGACGAGGAGGCCAAGGAGCCCGAGAAGAAGCTGCGGGCAACGAGTTTCGGCCGCGTCAAGCAGCTCCTGGTCAAGGAGGGTGATGTCATCCAGCCTGGGTATGCATCCTTCCCGCAGTTTTTGTTTGGATGACAGTTACGTGGACTCTCATGTCGTAGCGTCGTCATGCTCAAAAATCTGCAAAATAACCAACTCTAAGCGTCTTCGGACGAAGAATATGTGTATATTTTTTTGTTTACCTTGCGTTAGACGAGGATTCTGTGAAGATTCAAAGATCTTAAACTTGTATCCATAGCGTAAACTGACAGATCTTCAGTTTTTGAGTCAAATGATAAAGAGCGTCTTCTCCTGCTCCATTTCTAAAAGTGGAAAAAAATTGTATATCTTTAAAAACAAATATTTGATTTTCAATATTATGACATGAGGATTTTAGATAATAATTATATCGTGTTTGAAAATATACCTTTTCAAATGAAGCAGTTTTGTATTGTGTCATTTATTCAAAATATACTTGAATTTTGTGATATCTGCATAGTCGGTTAGTGTTCCAGGCAAGTGATAGCTCTACTGGAAGGGTGTACACATCCCACTGTGATGATAGACTTGTGCGCAGAATGCGGGGCCGACTTGAGGGTGCAAGAAACCAGCAAGGATGGAAACACGGCTGGAGTATCTCAGGCCAGCGTGCCCATGGTGCACAGCATACCAGAGCTGAAAGTATGTCCGGAATTAGCAGAGAAAATTGGGAAAGAGGATAAGCAACGTCTTTTAATGGATCGAAAGTTAGTGCTACTTGTGGATCTCGATCAAACAATCGTTCATACCACAAACGATAATATTCCACCTAATTTGAAGGTACGTTGACATTTCATTACGCCGATATAATTCTCCATAAAAACTATCGAAATTGTGAGCGTTGTTGCAAAACAATCAAATGTGATCATGTTTGTTTTTTTAAGGACGTTTTCCATTTTCAATTATACGGGCCGAACTCTCCGTGGTATCATACCAGATTAAGACCAAACACCCGGCATTTTCTCTCGGAAATGAGCCGACTGTATGAATTACATATTTGCACTTTCGGAGCAAGAATTTATGCGCACACTGTTGCGTCATTGTTAGATAAGGATGGAGTTCTGTTCTCGCACAGGATACTTTCTAGAGACGAATGTTTCGATCCAGCATCTAAAACTGCAAATCTCAAGTATTTATAAATTATCTTAAATTTTACGTAATATTATTATAGGGATAAATATCTAAAGATTAATTTTGTATTGTATTATTTATTGCAGAGCTCTATTTCCATGTGGCGATGACTTAGTATGTATTATAGACGATAGGGAAGACGTGTGGCAAGGGTGTGGAAATCTGGTTCAGGTTAAACCCTATCATTTTTTCCGTCACACTGGAAACATTAATGCACCACCAGGTTTGGAAAAGGCTGATGCACTACGTTTGCCGGAGCCGGCGAATGCAAATGAATCCTGTACAAATGATTCGCAAAGTAAAGATAATAAGAATGATGCACCAGAACCTGAGACACCATTAAATGAAGCCAAACAGACGTTGGACCCCTCTGTGGATCCCTCTGTGGACCCCTCTGTGAATCCCTCTGTGGATCCCTCTGTGGACCCCTCTGTGAATCCCTCTGTGGATCCCTCTGTGGATCCCTCTATGGATTCCTCTGTGGATCCCTCTATGGATTCCTCTGTGGATCCCTCCGTGAAAGAAACAAATTATGAAGATAAGAAAGACGAAAAGACTGAGAACGAGGTGAAAGAAACAAAGAATGGGAAAGATGAAAATACCAAAGCGAATGCTGAAGAAGATGTTGAATCCAGTGTTGAATCTAATACTGCGAAAGAAGATGATAAAACTGATAAGGAAGTGACGGAAGTTGCACCATCTGTGAAAACAGATAAAGACAGTAAGCAAGCGACACCAAAGGAAAATAACATAATAGATGAAGATGATGATGATTATCTGCTATATCTGGAAGATATTCTTCGGAGAATTCATACAGAGTTTTACGCTACGCACGACCAAGAGAACGCTCGAAAATCTTTGCGGGATATAATCCCACGGGTGCGCTCTCAAGTTCTGAAAGGATTATGCTTGACTTTTAGCGGCTTGATACCCACTCATCAAAAGCTTCACCAAAGCCGCGCATATAAAGTCGCGAGAGCATTCGGAGCGGAAGTGACTCAAGTAACGAATTTGATATTTGATATTTTTATTTATATTTTATATTTCTATAAATAACAACAGAATTTTGTCAGGATTTAACAGAGAAAACTACGCATCTAGTTGCTATTAGAAAAGGTACAGCGAAAGCAAACGCGGCTAGAAAAGTTGCAAACATTAAAATCGTAAATTCGGATTGGTTGTGGACGTGCGCAGAACGCTGGGAGCATGTGGATGAGCGCTTGTTTCCTCTCACGTCACAGGTATAAATGCCACAATTTTGCGACATTAAGTTACGTTATTTGAGCAATTATTTTTACGATAATTGTTTGAAACGTACGTTGTCTCGGCATTAATAATAAACATGAAGTATCATAGGCACGCGGATCAAGAGTACCACCACCGCACTGTAGTAGTCCGGAACGCGTTGAGGATGTAGAAAGCGACAGTACAAACTCCTTTGCCAACTCTATTAATCCATTAATGTCATTCACTCAAGAGGAGATTGAATTTATGGATAAGGAAGTAGACGAGGACATGGAAGATATGATTTTCGAAGACGAGGAAGATGCGGAAGAATGTGGTACGAGGATACGTCGTCGGAGTTCCGATTCTGAAGATTCTGTGAATGGTAAAGCCCATTTTAGGCGACTTGTAATATGCGACAAGATTCAGATACAATTCTTTCTTTAATTTCATGTACTGTGTAATATAGGAAACACCTAAAAAATCAGGATACGTGTACACCCATACTGGAACATCTAAAATTGTATCTTATTTTATTACATCAAAATGTCCTAGATGACCATAGTTTCCAAATTGCTTTCATTACAGTTACCATTTTTACGGGAAGAAGTTGTAAGCTTCTTGCCCATTCTAGAGGATCAAATTTATTTTTAAAATTTATCTATTGTTTGAAAATTTCTATCCTCCAAGGAACGACACTATCGTAATTTGTTTATTATGATATCACGAGAATTAAATTTTATATTTCGTAGACTGCTTCAGGCAGAATGGAATATTTTTTCATTCAATTCTTCATATTGTGTATGCAGTGCAGAGTGTCAAGACCAGGAATCAAACCCAGATTTTTGTTTTACAGGCGGTTATTCTAACATTGAGCTACCCGATATCTATCCATGATTCTTTAAATAAATTATGGGTTATTTAAAAAATATACTTTAACTTATCAAAAAGTATAACTTTCGAGTATAACTTTATACTTACAAGATTAAACACACACAGCTTTTCTTATGTTACAGATATAGGTGAATTGGGTGTTTCAAAAAGGAAGAAGAGAAAGGTTTACAATGGCAGCTCTGATAAAGGTTCTTCGAAGGATAAAGATGACAATCGTGACAGTGATGACGATGATAATAACGACAGCGATGACGATAATAACGACAGCGATGACGATGATAATAACGACAGCGATGACGATGATCTTGTTGCGCGTTTTAGGAGAGGAGGAGATTTACCCGATGATTTAGATTTAGGCGATAACTCACAAGATTCTGTGGACGATCTTGAGGAAGATAACGAAGATGATAGAGAATGGAATGCGTTGGGTGCTGCACTTGAAAGAGAGTTCCTTTCTGAGTGACATGTATTTGAATATTAGTATTTGACTATTGGATAATTCACTCTCAGGATGTTTTGCGTTATTCATAAATTTCAAGTTCGATAACCGAAGCAGGGTTATTGAGAATAATAATAAACGTTACATATTTGTGTACTCTGGTAAAATCAGAGTAAGATATTATAGAAATATTAAAGATTTGAAAAGAGTAGATTGAAATAATTAAATTATGGAACGAGAGAACATATAAAGATGAAAAAAAAAGATTCTGTATATCGAACAATGGTTCTATATTGAATTTTCAAATTTTGCACATATATACATATAAGCGCATGATCAGTCGTTAGCCTTACGTGAAAGATAAATATAAGTAATTATTCTTCTTTAAAAGAGTAATTTGTGGATAGTATCATAGCACTGTGATTAACACATGTGCCATTGAACATATTTGCGAGATATTTCTCATGCGAGCGAATCTGTCGAAAACCGATTTTATCTTTATGTATAATACTAGAGAATGAGAAATTTATTTTCTAATATTTTTAGAGCTATCGCATTAACGTTGATGATCACAAGTAAGCTTTTGTATTGAAATCCCAGAATGTATCAGAAAATGTGAGAATAAAACTTTGTAGTACATATAACTTGCAATGTACAGTTTCCATTGAATATTTACAATTTATTAATTATCAAGTTTTTCTGAGTACAAGTACTGTTCTATACCGACGGAACGGTGTCTGGTTGTGGGTCATCAGGATTTTCGTAATACTTTAGATAACTCTTCTTGTGAGTGAAGTCTCGTATACCTTCCAGTCTTCCTCTTCGTGGTGCTTTCGAGTAATCAAAGGTCGAATCTTCTTTGCCATATAACATGTTCTCTTCCTCTATATCCTCCCTAATTTTACAAAAAGATATAAAATGAAGATTTAAATGTATTTAGACGGGTCATAAATGTTCCTAGGGTAGTCATGTGAAATGTTTAACCGTATATTACATACCTATATCTACTTGCAACAACTTCTTTTCCTGTGACTGGATCTACTATATCGCCTAGAGGATATACCACCTCGACAACCTACACAGGTTTTTAGATTTAATAAAAATACAAAGGTTATTTGTCAAGTTTATTATCAAAGTTTATTTGCTAGAATTTAATATTTCTCTCGTAACGCGGCATCGCTATGGCAGTAATCAAATATTACTGCGTAAAACAACCCATACCTCGTGCGTGATCAGGCGCGTTAATTTCTCTGGTAGTGTCTTTATCAAAATCACATCGCCGGTTTTGCACAGCTTCTCCGGATCATGAGCATAAACGAAATTGTTCTCTTTGAAATACTGTTGAGCAAAAGGAGGAAATATAACCTCAATTAGGAATTTATCCAAATAAATATTATTGCACGATATACGACAGATATATGTGTATATATTAACCATGTGAATGTAATTATCGAATTCCAATCGTGGTACTCTCACTTTGGCAGCATTCTGCTTCGACGAAGGCACACATGTGCCCAGAAAATACCGCAACACGGTCTTACTCGCTCTCCTCGCGGCCATCTTCAAACGGAAACTACTAAACTGTTATAAATGTTAACTGCTTATTTATTATCAGTTCAATATTTGAAACACAAATAAAAAATGTAAACATCACTTTTTATTTTAATAATTATTATAATCAAGAGCGTAACTGTACGGTACAGTGAGTACAGACAAAAAGTCAGAAAACAATTTTTAATGTACACAAGCTTTTATAATAAATTTTACAGCTCTTATAATAAGCTTTATTTTTTAGTTTGACAATGTGGACAAAACATGTACTTAAATGTTTGATTATACTATGATCGAGCAATTAGAAGCAAAGCTAACTGACTTACCTATTATATAGCAAGATTCAAACAATATGTCAATATTTTTATTTAGTAAAGGTTTACATGTCTCAGACCCTCCCCAAACAATTAATAATAATTGTGTTTAAACGTTCCATTTTAAGAAATGTTAATAATAAGAGTCACGATTCAATGATCAAATAACGTACACGATTGCAATATGATTTTGTAATTCTAATTACATTAGTAGTTTTCTGATTTTTTAATCACTGTGTGTACATTAGTAGTTTTCTGATTTTTTAATCACTGTGTGTACATTCAAGTCCAACGTGGATAACAGTGGACAGGCAGGATCTACATCCTACGATATACTTTCGGACTTTGGTAATTTGCGAGATTACGTTCTTATGGAGATTACCAGGAATAACATAGATGCATTTTTGACGAGGAATTATATTTCGCATTGTTATACATAACGTAAAGCGGTTTTATGATCTAGACACTAATCTTCTTACGAATGTAATTTACTAATTACTTTATGAACTATTTACTAATTAACGTAATACCACCAGTTAAATTCAGGATTAAAAATTATTTGGATATTTGATTATTTAGTATTCGAATAAAAATCGAATATATTTATAATTCTAGTCTGTACATAATCTATTTTAAATATATATTTTATGTAGAATAAATTATTATAGGATTTGTAGAAATAATCTTTAAATATAATACACATATAATAATATAATAATATATATCTATAATTCTTACACACAAAATTGTTATTGAAACATGCTTTAGACATTTTGTGTTTATATTTGTGCAACGCTGATATATGGAAATAAATCACGAAATAAAAAATAGACACATATTAATTAATAACATAATAGATATTTAAGAAGACGGTTTTTATATTTTTTAAAATCACAATCAATCAAAGAAATATCAATTTATTATACTTGATTTATATATACCTGATCTCTCATATCTATCACCCTGATTCTTTGTTGTAAACGGTGAAGAATTAACCATTCTTAAAGCAACTAATATGTTATGAATTATTAAAAGACAATGTGGATCTATTTTTTTATTTGCATTTTTTTGCACTTTTATTTACATTTCATGATTTTGAGAAATTTGCGTATTACAAACATTAGTGCGAAATTCTCTGTTATATTTGATCTACATATTAAATTTACTAACGCCTACTAATCACAAAATTTATAAAATTAATTTTCATTAATACATTAAAGTACATTCTGTATATATCATTAGTAAACTAGTAAAACTGTATTAACGGCGATTAATAAATTATGTAACAACATAATTTGTAGAATATGTAAATAATAAAATTGTGTATTGTAGTGATCATGATTAAAGTTGCTGCAAGTATCATTAAATGTTTTGTTACTGCAGATTATTTTTTTTCGAAGAATCTCTTTTCGAGAAATTTACAAAAATGTTAAATGACGTGATTGTGTGTGGTAAGATTTGCAATTTAGATTATAAAAACTTAATGATTGATTGTACAAGCGCCTCTTCTAAATTATTTTATATTAAAAATACATGTCATTTTTCAATTGATTATTTATAAATATATTTTACGAAATTTTAAAAAAGTTAAATGTCTCCTCTTTCTCTCTCTCTCTTTCTCCTACAAAATATAATTGTATTTTACGAAAACTTAGGAATTACCTAATGGATTATTATTTAAAAATTTTTTATTTCTTGATAATATTAGTAATTATTGGAAGTAGTCCAACAATAATTTCTAATTGTTTATAGATCAAAGATATAACCAGATAAAACTGAGTACCGAATGCGGAATAGAAAGGAATTTACTTTAACATACCTTATATCTTCCAAAAAAATATTGATTAGGAAATGGTTTTGATTAAATAGTTGTTTTTTGATTATTTAAATTTTCTATTTATAGATATAAATAAGAGAATTAAAAAATTTTTTGGAATAAAAAGTTTAAAAATGTTCAAATTTCAATCACGATATCGATATTAAAGTTATAATTCTACATATAATACAATATTTAAAGAATAAGTTTCTGTACCATATATAATTCGCTAATTTTTATTATTTTTTCTTTTCTTTGCTTTAATATCACAATTCGGCGCATTCTGTCACGTGCCTTCTTGGCCGAATTTCACGCGTCTTTGACGTCAAAAGAATTTCTCGATGTTACTTGACTCTCCACTCGCGTGATCGCGTGAGGTCCACTGTTACCATGCGAGTGAGCACATTCTTGACTGAAAGGCGTTCCACGGTGGTCATTGCGGATTGGTCGAACGCGGCGAGCCCCTGCTTGACCGAAATGACCTTCACGTTCTGGCTGGTCCCATTGGCGCCATTTACGAGCCTTACGCAAATTAATTTGCGCGCAAGCAGCTTTATTTAATCGCTACTCTAAGCACCAATCAGAAGTGATTTTTTTTTTCGTAACCATATGTGATCATGTGTACATCTTCGCTTCTGAATTTAATGCGTAGTATAAATAAAAATAGACACGGAGAATGTCCTGGCTATGACGAAAGCTGATGATAAAATCGACCTGGTTCTAGACGCACGTAAAAAATTCTCGTCGTAACTGACAAAATATCCAAAGTGTTCGTTCGTTCGTTCGAAATGTTCGTTTCTGTTAGTATATTGTTAAATAATGCATAAAAGATAAATATTAAACATCACTTGCGTAATATTCAAGGTCATCGCTTAGTGAAGCTAAATACTTAAGCGAGACGGAATTTTTTTCACGTAACAATATTGCTTTATTTAACAAAATTTCTGTCTCCTTATAAATATATAATAAAACATAAAGTAATAATGAAATATATAAAAAATAAAAATAGTATGATAATCGTATAATTACATAAATATACATAATAAAAAGAAAAAAATGAAAGAAAGAAATTACTACATTAGATACTTGCGAAGAAAACATGCAATAAATTTATGTATTGTAAGTTCAAGCTTAAAATTGTTTCTCTACTACTTTAGAGTAGCAAGGACAAATACATTATGTTTATTTATTTCTATTCTTATTTCATTTTATCAGCAGTTAAACATAATGAGCGATTCACTAAGAAACTTTAGCAATATCGTTCGCAGTAGATAATTACAGTATTGGATAAAATATCCACCAGTAAATAAAAATACTACAAAATTCTACTTTATACGCTCTACGTTAAACATAGCGATTATAAAATTATAACAAATTGCAAAAACTAATAAATCGAAAGCGAAGAAGAAATATCGCGCTCGAATAATCTCATCGTCCTATCGTCATGTGCAATTTTCAACCTTGCCTGCGAAAGTATCGTTATTATAATCCGGCTTTAAATCTATATATATAAAATTACTCCGGATTGGATTATCAGCTTAGCCACGCCAATGTAGTTCGTTGGTAACAGAGGACGGTGGTCGATTATCAGCGACGTAATGCAGTGATGTACATTACGATCACCGATAATCGTGATCGTAGATACACCGTGGAAGGCAATGGTGGGGCCGTTACGGGAGATCCGTGGGATTATCTGACATTTTTTTTGCGAGGAGCGAAAGGGTCTTTATCAAGATGTAAAGCGGGCCTACCGGAGATATCTGTATGTGATCGGTATCACGTAGACGAAAATGATGGCGTGAATCGATGCACGTTGCTCGGGAAATTTCATCATGCGTGTACGCGTCGCGCCGAGCCGCGCCGCCCTTTCGTTGGAAGTGCTTCTCGCAAAATGAATCATTGTCCAGATATTTTTGCGTAGTGACTAAATCACGCCTGATATAATCTCTGCATGCCAAGTTCGGAACGTAATTGCGTCTGTATCTTCCTACGAGTACCTCAAATCCTTTTTGATAATAGAGGAGATTCGCGCAATTTGGACTTTTCAAAGTTTTCGTCTATGTATCTGTTATTCTTTTTTTCTTTCTTTTTCTTCTTCAAGGTAGATCTTGAACGGACTCATATGTTCAGCAGGTAGCCCGTCACGATTATTTTTGGCGAACATTATCTGTGGCGTGTCCTTCTTACGCGGTGATATAAAAAAAAAAAAAATTCATAATGACAGTACGTGGTTTGTGACGCAACATTGACGGGTTATTAACAGGACACAGAAGCGGAGCGGGACGACCAATAAGAACCTCGCTTCCGTGGAGGCTCGACCGGGGCTCGGCTTCGTCACGTGCGTAATATCTTGAGAAACGCCTGACCAGCCGTCTTCAAGGAGAACCAATGGGAAAGGAAAGTTGTGTGGTGTGGCCGTTAGTTGATAAGATTAGCCGTTTATCTCGCCTCATCAAATGTTACGTTATATTGCAGATGACGAAATTACAACCGCCTCTTATAAATTCGTGACGAAGCAAGTTTACCCGATCGAATCATATATTTTACATTTTTTTTTGTTAATAATGTAACGAGATGTACATACACAGAAAAAAAAGAATATTCTTGATTTGAAAATATATATCTTTAGGTTCAACGTAGAAATCTTGAAATGAGATTATATCGCGTTAAACGAAGAAAACTTGCTTGAATAAAGTCACTTTATACAGTCATCCAATAAAAAAAGTTAAAATATAAAGTTGAAATTCTTATAAGAAGATTATAAATTGTTGCATATATATGAAACAATGAATAGTTAATTTGAGTATATAAGTTTTAATTTAACACTTCTATTTTTCTGTGTATATCTAATATACATATATTGCTAATGGCACCATTGCACCGTTTGATTTTCCCTGAAACATCCCTTTTCTTCTATTAAGATCTAAATGTTTCCACTTATTTCAAGTTTCAAATAAATACATATCTATATTGATAATGTGTATTAATCTGTATTAACGTAATAGGTACATATTTAATATTAATTATTTAGTAGAATTAGTCCGTTAGTTGATGGAGTAATATTCTTTATATAATTAAAGTTATTTTAAGCAACCGTGGAATAAAATAAATTACGGTGATTATACTCTGTGGAGTGTTACATAAATTTCGTTTATCATGTATAACCCAGGTAGACAAATAACACTAAAGTAGTGATTATTTTTGTCGATTTTACTTATACATATGATAAATTATGAATATGTGACATAAATATATTTGGCAAGTATTTAACATTAGATTTTTAGATACAGTCGAATGAAGATTACGTTAAAACGTTAGCTCAGATGGAACTTGTCAGTCGTGCACCGGTCACAGAAGCAATTTTATACAAAACAGCGGTTGAGAAGAGAATGTTATAAAGAACCGAACACTTTTAAAGTACAAGATATTTATAGAGAGCAGAGATCAAAAGTTTTTACGCAACACTTTAAAAGATCTTTTCTTGTCTAGACATATCTGCAAAGGACGACTGCAATTTTTAAAGGTCTTAACGTTGTTCAAAGTCGTAGAGTCTATAAAAAAGTAGAATTGGATCTATATAAAGAAATAAAGATCTTGGAAGGTAGCCAGCACCTTAAAACGGAGTGGTTATCCAACACAGTATCCAAATTATATATAGACACTTAACATTGGTTAAAATAGACGGCATCGCTCCTTTTGAAGCTCCCTTCGCGTTATTTTATTCATCCATACAATATTTAAGCGAAATATAATAAAATAGTTTGACGGACTTCGAATCACACCTTAAGAAGACTCGAGCTATTCATAAATATCGCATTTCTTTATCCCACGCGTTCAGCAAAAGAAAAAAGAAAGATACAAACATGTTTTAAATGTTCTCACGACAATATCAGAAAATGTCAGTAGGCAGGCTCGCGAATTGTATTCTACAAATTTCCGCTCCGTCTTTTCTACGCCTTCAATGTTGAAGCATCGGATATACGGATAAGTGCAGACAAAGGACCTTTCTCCTACGTACGGAAAGTTTCGAGAGATTTGCGTCAGCCCGTTTAACGCCTTTCATCGACGACTCGCCCACTGTTCGTCGCCATGCCATATTTCTCGGAAGAAATATAAACGAGATAGCGTCGTATCACCTCGTACGAGCAACTGATATAATTAATAAATAAGCATTAATATTTTGTAATCTTATATTGACATCTGAGATTAAATTAAATAACCAGCAGCTCTTTAATTAACAACTTAACATAAGATATTTATGTAACGATGAATAGAATTATAGCAGGTAATAGTAGGTATAGATAATCTCGTTATCTCGTTTTTTTAATGTTTATCATAATATTATTAAAGTTAGTTACATTATATCATGCTGTTGTAATTCTTTCTTTCAAGTTATTTTCTGAAATGAATTTCTGCGAATACATGTTATTTTTCATAATATCTCATAAGAAAAAATTTTTCCCATTACTTTTTATTCTCAATTTTATACATAGAATAAAGAGAAAAATCGATTTGAACTAAAAAAGTATATATAATTCCATTAAAAAATGTAGTTGCATCTTGCAAGTGCATTATTTAAAAAAAATATAATCACAGAATGTATTTTTATAGATCGTATATTAAACGATGAAAGATTTCCTCTATTACTTTTTTCTATCTTAACTTAAAAAGGTATTATAAGTATCTAAAGCCCAGTTATTAGAATCAATCTATATACGTATATATTATACGTACAAAATTGTATAAAATTAAAGTTACAAAACAATCTCTTAAAGTAAAATTCATTCGTATATAAAATTGATCGAGGACTAAGAGCGTTACTTATTTGCAATATTGTGGTGCAATCCAGCAAAGTTCTTACCTTTTGAACATTCCTTCTATTCGTATTCGCGAAAGTTATCTCATATATTATACATGACCGGTTTCAACGATATTGATTAACCGTATAAGTTTAACTTGTGACTGCTTCTCTATCTGCGACCGTATCATAGGCGCAGAAAGATTTTGCTGAATCGTGTAGATTCAGTTAACCGACATTGATAAAACCGGTCCTAAGCGGTGCAGCCTAGCAATTCATCAAGTCTATACAGTGATATTTTCATGATGCAGAAGAAACATCAATATGCAGCTTGATGTGTGAAGCTGATCGCTTTATGAAGTAAACGATTGTTTAAAGGTTTGCTACCTGCCACATCAAGGATATAAGAAAAGTGAGCACGGACACTGATAGAACCGTAAATTGTAATCTTGTATAATCATAAAACTTTATGAAATATAATTTGCCTTATTATTGCCTTGTATAATTACAATACCAGTACGGACTGACATGTCGATATATGATAAATACATTCTCTCTCAATTGCTTGTAGAGAGGTACCTAATTTTATCGCCACACTTTTGACTCTGCAGTTGCAATTTGGTGACTAATTGTAAGCTTATACGCATAGAATCGAATAAAGTTACTGCAATGTAAGAATTCTGCATTAGAATATGAGCAATATACGGCAACAGTACTAATATTTACGCGGGTATTGAAGGATACTCGACTGGTCCGCAAAGACTAAAGAACTGGAAAGGCTAATAAACTCGGGCAAGAGATCAAGGTCCGAATATACATATAAAGATGTGTCGATAGTATCGTACTTGACTCCTGTCGCGTAGCTATAATAGACCGTAGAGATGACCGTAATTGAGGTATTACGGATAAAATCTATCGCGCACATAGTATTAGTGACGATATCAAGTTGAGAATTGATCGAGCGATTCGCCGCTTGCATAAGCGCGGCCTTGAATCTGGGAGAATAATACATTAATGACGAACGGGAATAACATATGGGAGATTTTATGTAAGAGTGAATCGATACCTCCCCCGTCCAGACTAATCTCTTAGCCGTGGCGAACAAAAAGAACGGCGATTTTCGTAAAAAAATATATAAGTAGCGTAATCGCGCATTCGACTTTTGCAGTCACGCGCCACTGTATCGCGGAAATCGCAAACTAGTCGCTCACATTGGAACGGAATCGCGCCGCTGGTTCTTTGCTACTGCTCACGGGTAACTTGCACACGATGTTTCATGTATATTATTTAATTATATATATTCATTATTTCATTAAAAAGTAAGTGTAGGTTTATGTTCAGCTAATGTAGAGTCTTAACTCGATTATATATTTATTTTGACAAAATAAACGAGTGTTTCTCTAGTCCTCAGAACAGTCCCAAATACAAATTCTGAATTATTCTAGATTAGTCGCAGGTATGTCTTCTCGATATAAATTCAAATTCTCATACAAATTAATTATATATTTATATCTTTTTCTTTTAAATACATTCTCCCAAAATAATATCGTAGTATTTTATTGATTGGAATTTATGTCTTCAATTTTAGGCTATATTCAAAGGTTATTTATTATAATTAATAGGTTAAATTTTGTATATTTTAATTAATGATTAATACAATATATCAAAATACTAGCTAGTTACCCGGGCTTCGCCCGGGAGTCGTTTTTTTTCAAACGACTTCATTTGTGTTTCAATATCCTTAATAAAAAAAATTCCTTTATCAGGCAATAAAGAGACATACAATGAGGCAATGAGAAGACATACAATAAGATAGATTTATATGGTGCTAAAAAAAAATTTCCAATTTTTTTTCTATAGTTCAAGACTTGAACTTTAAAATGCAACGTATATTATTTCAATATATTATTTATTTATTCTTGAGCAAAATTATGAATTTTCAATGCAGGTGGCATATGTATGTATCTTGAGAACATAAAAAATTAATACATATTTATAAAAATATTCCACTCGTATAACTTTTGAATGTAAAATCGACAAAATATTCTGAAATAGTTTACAATTCTGATATAAAACAAATTTATGCGTTTTAAGAAAACAAAAGCTATATATAAAACTCGATATTGAGTTATATATAATTTTTTGACTATAAGCTTAGCCTTAAACTTAATTTCTGAACATTTATCGAGAATTGAAATTAATTCAATTGACAATCTCTTCTTATACAAAGGTACATATGCCGCCTTTCTTGAAAGAAATAAAGTAATAAAAATTTGATTGTTTACTCATAAAATAATTTAGTTGAAAATCGAGAACACTAGCCAGTTCGAAGTTAGTCATTTTTGAAAATCGCCATTTATAGGCAATTGCCTCTTCCGAGTGTACTTGCACGTACTTCTGAATAAGTAAGCATAAATTTGACTCATTAGCACAAAAATTATCGATGTATCGTGTAACGCTAATCAGCGCGCTCGTGCGAGCTACACTGCACGTTACGCTATTTGCGAGGTATCGTCCGAAGGTCATCGCATCATCATATTCGCTCTGTATTCGCTACTCGTTCTCCGTTTCGCTCGCGTCATGTCACGTGTCACGTGTCGTCACGTGGCGTCACGTGGAGGCTCGTCCGGAGGCTCGACCAATCGTGCCGTAGAAAGGCGAAACGGACGGCGCCAGTACGAACGGCTACGTCGTCATTATACTTATTATTATCGTTTCTTCGAAGCTGTAATATGACCGGTTAGAGTTAGGCCGAGAAATTCTTGGAAGGCGAAGTCTCGCGTGCCTGACTCCCGGTCTCGGCATTTCTTGTGGAATTTCGGACTCCGTGACAGAACGAACACGTCATCGCCGTCGTACATGGATGTTCGCGTCGTGTTATATCGCACGAAATATATGTTTCTCCATGCCTCAGCTGTCGCGAAATCTGAGACGAAGTTATCTCGTGATCTTGCAAATTCAGATCATATTGCATACGAAAAATTGCGTTTGATTTTGAAAGTGTGCAAAGCACACCTCTCACACCTAAGAAAATCTTCAGGATACGATTTTCTATGGAAAATCATATTCTTCCATATGGTTACAATTAGTGGAGGAAGACGTTTCTCTTTTTATTCGTTTGCTTTCAAAAAAATAAAATTACACAGAAAAAAAGTGTCAAATCAACACTCGATATGCTTGTATATACGCAAGAATATATAATCTTGAAATAAGATTATATTTGCGTTAAACGAAGAATTATATAGTTGAACCAACGCAATATAATCTTATTTCAAGATTATATATTCTTACGTATATACAAGCATATGAAGTGTTGATTTGACACTTTTTTTCTGTGTGTAGAATTATGAATGGAACGAAGATAAGCACCGAGATAAATGGTGAAATAAATTTTTATCTAGGTAAAAAGAAAACTGGAATAAATTTAAAAAACCGCGGACACACACCGTTCGAGGGCGTTTTAGAAAAAAGGGTCGTCACAAATCAAGTCGTCTGATTTTACATCTTGCGTATTACGAAAATGAAAACTGTTATAAAGAATAACATTATTATTTATGACATATTATTATTTAAGTTACGTATTAATTGTTATCCGAACAAATTAATTTCTTATTTTCTTCTCCTTTTCAAAATAGGATTTTAGTATTTAAATAACTGATTTGTGAGAATCCTGGTATTTAAACTGGCATTTAAATGATGTATCTTACTCATCCAAAAATTTTAGGATAAATTACGGAATATAAATATTCTTAATTATATAACTGTATAATTATATAAATGTTATTAATTATATCGAGGTAAGCGCGTAAAGCTTCTATGACAATATCTCATATATCGATTCGCGCAGCTATATAAATCTACGCGTCGCGTCGTAAAGAATCTGTACAAGCAATTGCGAGTCGAAGAATCGATTCTACATTCGGAATTGGAATGGAAAGAAAGGTCGGAATGTTACTTCTAGCTCGTTGACCCCGTCGCTTTCTATCAAGAGACATCAACGCACAGCCACTTCGTCGCCTGAACCATAAATTTTTATTACCAAACAAAATCGCCGATAGATTGTGTCATTAAAGAGATATCTATGTCTCATACGCGCGGTAATAAACGTTTAATATTTTATCCCGCGCCCTACGAATAAAACCGCAAATTTACGATCGCACGTAGCATTTGACATGATTAATTTAATTAACGCAATACGCGTGAATGTATATCTTTACGACTCGCAGCGATTTCGCGTGATGCTATGGGCTGTCTTGAGTAATTTAGGAATGGCATCAGTCAGATATCTTCTAACTTCTGAACTTATTTCTTAATTACTTTTCAAGATGTATTGTTATCGCTAAAAAAACTTGCGTAAAATATATAATGCGCTAGTCACTATCTAGATACTCGCTTCATATTTTTTAGTTACTATCTTATTACATGAATGCAAAATGCAGTGAATATTTTTCTTTTTATCGTTTCTTCAAGGTTTTTGATATGCTGATTACTGCTTGGCTTTCCTTCAATGTGTAAAAAAGATTAAAAGCTTCGAAGAAAAGTTAAAAAGAAAAAAGCAGTGATAAATCCTATCATGCCTGCGAAATATACCACTTTTCAAAATTTGATCACTATTCGGGATCTTTCGAAATGAGATTTTTACATTTGACGTATCGGGAAATATGTCGCCTTTACATCAAAACATGCAAAATAGGATATCATGATTGTGCAGAATTTAGGCAATGTCATCGCAATTGCTTAAATCGCGCGATGCAGCGCACACGATATCGATCAACCTAAATATTTCAAAGCCATTACGTGCGCGGGCAACGCAAAAATGGCGTTTTTCTTCCTTGTATGATTTTTATTACTCAGCGATTACTTTATCCAAAATGATAGATTTTTAGTCGAAATTCAATTACTATTTTCCCTCTTTATAATTCTCGTTCTGGAATAGGAGACGAAGAATTGGTTAAATTATTATAAACTCACACAAATTAACCAACTTTTTAGTGAGATCTTGATTCTCATATAGAAATTCAAATCTAATCGCGCATTTATATATAATAATTTTATGCTGTGATCAGCACCGACCTTAATAGTTCACTATTTATCTTTTCTGCAGCGTCTACGCAAGATAAAATAATCTCTTATGTAATGTTTGACAACAATGATTTCAGAGTGAGTTCACTTGAAACCAAGTCCACGCGACGGAGATACTTTGCACTTCGATACAAAGAGATATTATCTTTGAGACGATCTTTGATATGTTTCGTCATTATAATTTTACTTTCAAATATTTCCTGAGTGAGATAAGCATCATATGTCTCACGATCAGACATATGAAAACAATTGTGCGTAAATGACAATTATTCTTTTTATAGAATTTAATTGTTATGAAATGTTCACAAAATTAAATTATAATGTATTTGAATTCATTAAATCAAAATAAGATAAAATCATTAGGTTGATTAATTGTTCTACAGTTATTTCACATAAACATATATACATACAAACATATATAACACTATAGTAATTTAGTTTTTGTTAATAATGTAGGTATCATTTTCTTATTTTTCAATGCTTATACTGCTTATATTTTTAATATCTATATATTTCAAAGTGTTATATCACGATATATATCATGATTAATAACATAAAAAGAAAAAAAAATAGATAGATTCTATAAAGTCCGACATGAAAATCTGGAAAAGGGTTCTGTGAAATATTACTTTCATTAATTTAAACTTAACTCAGGTATCTAAAAATTAAGTTAACTTGGGATTTATATCGTTTGAAATTTAAAGTTACGTTAAATAACTATTAAAATCAAAATTTCATATTTTATAAAGAGACAAGATTTGGGTTTATCAACTCACTAATACATAAATGAAATAATAAATTCTGTGCAATAAAAAAAACAGTTATTATTCGACAAAAACAGTCATATTCAAATATATACATTATAGTGATAAAAAGAAAATAACTTTTATACAAAGTTTACAAGAAAGAGAGGCAATAATTTTATAATGTGCAAGTTTCGAATGGCAATCACGTATTTTATATACAAGTATTTATTAAACATTATTATATGTTACAATAAAATAATCCTTGCCTAAGGTATCAGATGACTTTGATTATCACTTGCGAAGATTTCCAGAAAAAAAATAAATTCAACACTAGTTAATGCAGCTAGGCGTTACAACGTGCAACTTCTCGGTAGCGTGAATCCATCGTAATTAATTACGATTGCATAGGATTGCAATACGGTTGCATAGTCGCGAAAAAAAAATTAGAGGCTGCGGTCAAATTAGTGGCTGGCGTACGTAAGGATTACTTTCCCATTCGTTGGATAGACCACTCCTGCTGGCACAATGGGCAACGATTGTTCTGTTTGACCCAAAGTGACATGCAGCAGTAATGGAACGAGTGGTTGCACTCGCCCCAAACGACCACGCAGTCTTGCCGGCCGTAAACCTCCTTCTTACTTTCTGCCTGGCACCGTAAGCAGGCATCTGGAAATTAAAAAATAAGCGTCGATAAATATCATTATTTGTGTGGATGTCACAGGACGGGAAGTGTAAATCGTAGCCGGCAAATTTGGAGTAAATTTTTTCTTAATAAAAATATTAATGCAGATCGTCATTTTTTATAATTTTAAATCTTTATATTCGATATCTTGGTGATTAACGTGAGAGACAGTTGAAATATATTGAGATATCGAAATTCGAAATCTGGACTACTAATGCTACTACAATTCGGTTATTATAATCACAAGTAATATATGTTTAAAGAGTGATTGTTAAAGAAATAAATTAAAAATAAATAAAGCTCTTCTATATTTTTAATTATAAAAAAAATTCTTACTTTGCACATTAATTTTATCTAATTTTAGAAATAAATTTTTGCGCGCAAATACACTACATAGGTGTACAAAATGTAGAAAAGTTAAGGATTAATTTTCTGTTCGACGTATTGTGATTAGCGAATTATGCTAAACAAACTAAATTGATCTTTGTACTTCAATTTATGCTTAAGAGAGAGTGGCATAAAATATTTCGAAAATGATGGTTACAATGACGCACGCGACGTTCGAAGTTCGAACGTGGTTAAATATTAACGAGATATTAAGAGGTGATAAAAAGTCTTCGCTAAAATCAGTCGCACGTGTAAATGATATGTCGCGATCTCGCGTGCCGAGGCAACAATTGAAAAATGACAATTTAAGTATAAGATTTTAGATTCATTGAAAAATAATTCGCGCAAAAGGACAGACGCTGCTATTAACGTGATTAAAGGCTTAATTGTCAAACATAATAAACGCGCTTTGTTCGCCATTCGAATTCCGATGATAAGGTTATTTAACTGTGTTATCATTTGCGTCACATTCAAATTCTGCGTAGTTGATGCAATCGTAGAAAAGTTTTACTTTATGTCGCGCGAAAGGGCCAATAAACGAGCGATAAGAATATTATTGTAACCAATAAAATATGATCGAATTATACTTGCAATTCGTGTAGTTCACTTAATTTCTATTTTTTATTTAGTTATAATATATTAATTTATCTATGTATTCATTGTTTATTTACTTCACTTATCCTAACTCTTTTCTCTGTTATTATTATTAATTAATTTGTTCTATGGCTGATAAAGACTTTTTGTAGTTCAAAACGTTCCAGTAATTTTCTTTGTTTATAGAAGAAAATAAATCATATTGTATTAAATACAATATATATACCATCACACAGAAAACCTTTGGGACTTCAGAAAAAAAAATTATTCTTATTACATATATACTCATTTTCGATATTTTCTTTGGATTCGTTTTTTTCCATTTCTTAAAAATTCCGTTCAAGCATAATAAAGGAATAAAACCGTACAAATACGAATAGTAATTTTTTTGTATTCGACGGATAATTACGTGCTGATCTTCATGATTTGCCGCTATGTATTACGTCTACGTGCGGTTTTCGCGTGGTGTCACGTTCATCCCTTATCAAAATCGTTTCCGTGAAACGTAAACGTGCTCGTTCAGCAGAAACGCAGCATAATCGCACGCAAGCCAGACATTCCATGATGAACGGAAGAATACTGAAGAACATACACGAGACACTTTTTTTCTCCTGTTTCCCATCGAAATCTTTAGAATTAAAGAGACGGCGCGTATCACGATGGCGCTGAGGAGACAAACATGCAAGGTGATCTGCGGTCTTCGCACGATCTACTGTCTTACTACGTGGCTAAACGTGACTCAATACCCATAAAACGTGGCTGCTTGAAAGCAAATTGTTCGTATAAACATGATAAAAACACGTAGACTCGAACATTAATGTCTAATAATAGAACAAACGAATCACGAATTTATTTCTACTTCTATCTACTTTCCGACGATAAATATAATGTACGATAATGTATAAACAAACAGTCGATAAAGCGCAGAGTGTGTGAAACGTCGATAATTCGTACGACGCACGTAACAAATGCTGCGTTGTTTGCATTCCACATAATATGAATGGAAAAATACACATAAACGTTCGATAATTTTACGATTAACAAAATTAAATTCCAACATGTCAATTAATAAGCAATGTCAATCGTAGCAAATAAATATATCACATAAATAAATATATCTTTACGCTTATAACAATTGCTGTAAAAAGTCATATAATTATTATAAACGACTATTTGCCTAATATTACATTCGAATTATGTTAATTGACAGTTTACAGAATTTTCAGATTTATAGATAGGTAACCTTCTGAATTCATATCATAGCTTCCTTTGTATAACTTTCTATAAGTTTCTGCAATCTCTCTCTCACTCTCTCTCTCTCTCTCTCTCTCTCATAAATTCATTTAGTGAATATATAAATCCATAAAATATTGTCTCAGGAAAAGCTTTTAATTATCTTCGCATATGTTTGCATAAATAATTGTTAAATCATTAAATAGGAGCATTAAATTCATGCTGAGTCCAAGATGAACAAATTGTTCAGCTTTGGACTTGCATGTGTATAAAATATATCATTTTACCTTGACAGAGTGATTCATTTTAGTGATCTGTTGCCAACAGATGCCAACAGATTCAGTGAGATACGCTAAAATTTAATTTCGTGCTTATAACAGACTAAGGCCACGAATTCATACATATAACGCAGCACATTTATAAGTTAGATTTAAGTAACGATATATATATATATATATGTGTGTGTGTGTGTGTGTGTGTGTATGAATACACATATTTAAAATGTTTAATATAATAATTTTAATCAAATATTTGTTTTTTTGCACACTATTTAAATATCTATTTAACACATCGACTGCCATAATGATCATCCGTGACCTTCTGACTTTTCAATGGCGCTCGGGTGGTCACTGGTGACCAGCGCTATCAAAATTTTCTAAAATGTTTTTAAAAGATAAAATGCCATCATAATATAAAATTCTGAGTAACAGCTTAAACTAGATAACTAGATAACAACGTAATGGAAAAAATGCGTCAATGCTCATAAGAGTTTTATCATCTCATATCATATCATACAATATTGTACAATATTTTATCATTATATACTCATGATAATGAAAATTCAACATAAAAACTTGCTAAGCAAATCATCTGCTACGACGAAAAGCTGGAAAAAAGTGTCACGAAGTTGACAAATATTAGGATTCAACATAGTTAAGAGATAAAACAGTTGGTCAAACAGAAGCAGTTGTGTTTGTATGTTTATCTAATTTTCTCCCCAGATTATCCCGATAATAAAAAGTACGCGATCATCCCAACCAAGGGATCTCGTCATACCTCGACACGAAGCGATATCGAGTGTTGTCCGATGTTGCATGTGTCAGTACGATTGTATAGCATATCTGGTAAAATTTCATAGGTTATATCTAACGTGTCTAACAACATAATTACCACGCATGATTGCTAACAATTTGATATGCCGCGAATGTATAGAAGAACGTCAATCGGCGTAGTTCCGGATAAGAGTACAACAAAACATAACACAATAAAGTTGCATATACATAAGGATGCATTGTGAATACTGCGAGTGCTCGACGGACTCATAGTCTGTTTTTCTCCTTCTTATAAATTTCACTTTTAAACAACGCCTTTTTAAAAAATGTTTTGCTAAAAATACATTTAAAAATATTTGAAAGTATATAATAATTTTAAACAAAAAATATTAACGTGAAAGATACTACAAAATTATTGCTCAAATCTATCTTTTCGAAAAAAAGTAATGATATCACAAAGTTGCTCCAATTCGTTCTTTACATCAGAGTGAATATTAGCCTCTTCCAACCCTTTCTAAGTTTTTATGATAAATATCTGCATAAGAAATAAAAAATCTTTTTCAATGCACGAGTTTCTTAAGAAAAAAAAACAGAAAGAAAACCACGCCTGCCCTTAACTTTATATAGATTTATCCTCTCGAGTTAGTGCGCTCGCCGATTTGTTGGCACCGATACAACTCAATCAAGGTTGACTCGATTGACAAGAAAGAAATTTCCGTCGTTATCTCGGCGTCTGCTGACGCTTCGTCGATTAATTCACGACGATCATTCTAGAAAGGTTGCGAGACTGAAAGAGAGAGAGAAAAAGAGAGAGAGAAACAAAGAGTCGCGATGGGTGCAAACTTCTTGTTGACCCCCTCCGGGGGATCGGTGCAACATGCTGGACGCGCCCCCAGACCCAAGCAAACCATTGGGCCAATTAATCGTGGCGACGAAGGCGCCGGCGACGAGAACGATTGACGCGATAAGCACACACATATGTAATTGTTCGATCTCAGGGCCGCACGCACATTGAAGGTGTGAAGATTGTCGAGATTTTCAAATTAGATTTTCAGATAAAAATCTTAAATATCAAATATATATATATTGGAGGGTGAAAGGTTTTTCTCGCTTACAAAAAATTTCGGGAGCAGCCATTATTCATTAATATGCTACTGCTGAAGGTGTTTGTTGATGGCCGGAATTATCTAATTTTTTTATAAAAAATAATCTAATAAAATTTCATCTAATATAAATTTTCAAATGACACA
Organism: Temnothorax curvispinosus; assembly: GCF_003070985.1. Lineage (NCBI taxonomy): Eukaryota > Metazoa > Arthropoda > Insecta > Hymenoptera > Formicidae > Temnothorax > Temnothorax curvispinosus. The sequence continues at coordinate 90,527 of NW_020220712.1, read as the reverse complement.
AATAGATAAGTAACAATGTAAAGTAAAAAAAAATACGTTATTAATTTATGAGTTTGCCCAAAGAAGTAGCTCCTGAAGCTTGATATTGAAATCCTGAAAACATGGAGTGGGGCAATCCCTTTTTATATATCTCTGAATAGACTTTCACGAAGTACAAGTCGAATCTGTAAGTATACGTTCCTGGAATATCGCACAATGATGCACTACTTAAACGATTACATTGTAGTTAATAGCTATATACATCCTGTATTCTTCATCCTATTGCGTCGGATAATGGATCTCTTGGAATTTTCCAAGCTTATCAGCATTATTGAATCTTATAACATTGTTGCCAGCGTGTAAGTAACGCGTTGCGTCATGATGAATTTACTTCAATCATATTAGGACTGACGTAACGACCGGCAATATATTTTGATTAAATCATCAGGTTGCATACGCAGAACGTTTCATTTCAACGATCACTTTGGCCCTTTAACTTTTGTGCGCGACACTTTCGAATTTATATAAATATATTAATATACATATAATAAATCTCAAGAAAGCCATCGTATGATATATTCACATACTAACAAGCTCTCTTCTGTAGTTTTTATTTATAAATATTTTTTATACTTTGTAATAATCTCGTTGTGCTATATACGACGGTGCTAGAGGAAAAGTCCAAATTACAGGTCGCGAAGAAAACGAAAATCATTTCGTGTGCACTCATATTCCATTAAAATATATTCACGGACGTTACGTTAGCATTAAACAATTGTAGTCAATTCATCATGATAAACAATTGGAAATGCTAAATTCAATGCGGTATTGTAGTTAAAAGTGAAATTTTTTCTACCGAACATATCGATATTTCCTCTTGACTATCTTTTATAATTAAACAAAATGCTTTCTACAAAAATAGATTAACATTTAATTTAAAACATTTTTTAATTCAAAACATTCAGACATTTAATTAATACAATTACGTTATCAAGTTACGTAAAATATCCTAGAATTATCATCTAAGAACGGTGCGACTAACGCCGGATGATATCGATTTGCACCGATATTGATTATTAAATATTATTATCGATATATTATCTATTAGATATCATCAACAAAATTATCAAACATCGATAAATGCAATTAATCTATTTTTTGTAATAAAAGATAAAATGTCATAAATTATTAAAATAAGCAGCCTCTCAAACATAAAATTCTAATTACTATATTAATGTTAGAGTGTCAACAATAACAAATAATCTAACTTAAAAAAAATATCTAATAAATCTTTAAAAGAAGTTCTAATAGAAGAAATTCTTGGAGATTTGGTAATTCCTGATCAATAAGATTCAGCGTAATTCATCTATATCTATGCGCATTAACATATAAGGTTAACGTGCATTAATCACATAAAAGGCAGCTCGCGATATAACATCCTTGTACGATTCCGTTCATCAAGCGCTCGTTGTAAGCATCGCATGGTTTCTTTAATCCGCACGATATATCATTATCGATGGGTTGACGGTCAAACGGTCGCAATATGTCGAATTAAACTGCGAATGCGTCGCGCGGAAATTTTAACGCGACCGTCCATATCACGGGATAGATATGCTATTTACGTGGTTTGTAATGTGTCAATTAATTATCAAACTCCTTTTCCTGTTGCGGGAAGAGCAGTAGTCGCGTTATCACTAGAAACATATCCTCAAGTTCATCAAGAAACGCGCTCACCCTGATGCGAACTTCTGTATATATAACAATCGTATTGGCGGACTCATCCTTGCGCTCTCGTTCAACGTGTAAAAAAAGCTGATAGCGTTTTCACGATGATGACGGATGTTCCGTCGTGGACGAACATTGCATGAATTCCGCATAGCCGCAAATAGAATCGCGAGGTTGAAATAAATCGAGAGCCGCCTCCCCGGGATAAGTTATCGTACGATGTGAATGATGAGCCGTGCTCGTTGCTGTTCGCAAATACGTACGGGAATATGCATCACGGAATGGCCGATACTTATCGATGTAGCAATCGTATGCATTAATGACGTGTATTAATCAATCGAGTATTCGAGAAAAACGCCAAGCCGAGGCTCCTTGCTCAGATTAATTGCCGTGTGCTATTATTGGGCTCATCGAGCCGGATTGGCCTTTGAGGTGATAGGATCGCACTTGGTCTAATTATGGAACAATCGATTAACGAGAAGCGTAGAAAACTTTATTTTTAGACGCCTTGTTATACGGCTTTATCGAAGTGTTCGCCACAAGAAAACAAATGAACGCCGGAAGACGTTACGTGCTCAAGTCGCTATCGTCAAGAACGATAAATTTGATTTTACCATTTTGAGAAGATATCACGTAGAATTTTAATAAAGCAAAAAAGCACCTGTAAATATAGCGTATTTAATAAAATTAGACAATATAATTTTATAATTAACCGTTGCTCTTGAACACTCCGGAAACTTGGATTCTTTGACCGAAGAACACTCCACATTTTGGTCGTGTTAACAACTTAGCCCGTTGGTCGTGTTAATAATTAGCCCGTCTTGCGTCATGTGTGTGGCTCTTCCTAGAGGCAAAACTTATCGTCTTTGTTTTCCCGATTCGTCGCAGTATCGACCAAGTGCGAACGGGCAAATTGCCCTAATTTTCGCGGAAAAGTCTTCTCTGTCATTCACGCCCAAGTGAAAACTACGAAATCAATTGCGTAAATTATTGCGTAAGAACATTTCTGGAAGAGTACCGATGATTCTCACTTCCAAATTAAGCGAAAAACGTTCTAACTTGAATTACAAAAATCTGCACAGACCGCGACATCGTGATGAGTAATTGCTATTGCACAATGATAGAAGATGAATCGCTATGCAATCATTTCAAAAAATTTCGACAGATCTCATCATTAAACCCAGTTACCAACAATATTTATTTCCTCAATATTTCCTTAAGATCAGGAATTGCTGGTAAGATCGCATTTCTCACTCCGTTTCTCGAGAAGAAGAGGGGAGGATATCAAAATTTTCCTCTTTAAAGTCTTCTTTAAAAAAACCTTCTTGCACAAGTGCATTTCTTTCTTCGGCATTTTCACGCCATAATAATGCAATCCTGGCGAAAGCTTTGGCAGGTACTTTTCCTCGGTCGTTAACAATGTCAACTGTCTCGTCAGTTAACCCCGATCAATCGTGATTCGGCCGTGATATATAACGACGAGGGGATCATCGAGGGAAAAAGAGCTCGTACGTACGGACGACCGTAGAACGGCGCGGTGCCCGATTGCACGAGCGGGCTCGCGAGCGACGCGTGCGAGCGCAATCAATGCACGTGCGAGCATTCGTAAGCTCGCGGCCAGATCCCCACGTCATGCCGGGGAGACGCGAACGAAACGGCACGGGTCAAGTTCACGACTACCGCCGCCTTGATAACGACGTGACATCGACATTGCTCGAACTTCGTAGATAAAGATGAGAGAAAAGACGGACACGAGCCTTCAAAAGACAGCGCGTCGCGCCTTCAAATAAGTAAACATTAGATAATGTGCGAACTGCAAGGCATGCAGACGCGCAATGCTATGCAAATGCAAATTTATATCAACGGTTAAACCGTCCTGGAATTAGCTGTCTGTCCTGGTGCACTCTGCAGATCCAATATTAAAAGCAATTAAGCTTCACGCAAAAGAATTCCAGTTTCACAGCTTCATTTATTCGCAAAATTAAAATTGTATTATCAAGATATTTATTATTAAAAAATTGAGAATTTTCTAAAATAGACGAAATTCCATCGATAATTCACTGAGCAAAATACTGGATTAGCTCAAGAACAGACAGCCAAAAGAAAATGCGCGACCCGTAAAAACCAGCCATATTTAGCGATGATAATATGTGTGATTATCATAATATATTATTTTATATACCTATTAAAAAGTGCACATATAAAAGATTCTTTCATATGACAATTTGGGTGACATAATCGTGAACTCCAAGACTTCATCTCACAATAAGAAAAGGAATCTTGCATAAGGGAATGATTCTTCTTCAACTGCGTCTCGCTTTATGCGTGACATCTTGAGTAATTAATTAAAGCTCATATGGCAATCGTTATCGTTAGACAGGTTTGCTACTGCGCAAAGGAACAAACGGAATAAAAAAAATAATAATTTGCGATGCAGCGAATTTATATTCAACTAACTCAGGATAGAGCAGAGCACGCATATTCATATAATAAAGTGTTTTGCATTTTTCAATAACTCTAGTCAACATATATGTAGACGAGATACTAAAACACCTTGCGACTTACGATGACAAACACACAAATATCCACGTGTGATGTACGTTTGTAAAGAGCATTTTTTTCATTTTATATTTATCTTGTTCCAAGACTAGAAATTTAAAATATTCAGAAACAAAACGCTTTATTCTACGTTTTGAATTATTCTTACACGTTTTAGAAATCACACGTTTTAGTTATTATGTGAATTCTGTTACATTTAATTACATTTTATATTGCTCAGTAGATATATATTTAATTTTATATCGACTGATCAAAATAATTCGTGTTACAACGGCTAAGAGTTTTCCCATACTAATTGTAAGCCGCACAATTCATAGTATCACAAAAAAAAGAAAATTACCGCTCTATTTATTTGTACATTTATTGCGATTCTGCAGCATATAATTCTTTGTGCGCGATTTTTCATTTTATCATGACAATATTTCCTCGCAATCTTGACTCTCAATATTCTCGTCTCCCAGCTGTAGATTCATATTAAACGACTCGACACTAGTCCCACACTCACTGTTTAAATATGTATAATGAGAATATGGATCCTCTTGAGTTTCACGCATGCAAATTTCATTTGTAAATATAAATTAAACAGTGGGAATATATTATTGAACAGTAGGATACCTTTCGTAAGTCACTGTAAACACCGTAGTACTATTTACGTCAATCAATTTATTTAAACTTTATGAGCGATACGCAGATAATCGCATTAACAAAAGGAAATGCTGACATTCTTCCAATGTCAACTAAAAATGCTCTACGCACTTTCCGGTTGTGCACGCTTATTCCTGACCTTCGTCCTCGCGGGAACAACATAGGAAACTTACCGGCAGAACTCGTCGTTTGAAGTTGTTAGAAAAGATTACTAACGCATTTTCGCATCAACTTCAAATAGATAAAGAGGAGAATATTCCATTGTGTTTAAAGAAGCACAGAATCATATGCGATAGGAAATTTGCCTCTTGTAAAGAGATTTATTAGTAAAAGTCATCAGAAACATTTTTTTTCAAAAATCAATGATAATTTTCTTTTAATCCTAAAATTTTTTAACGTGCATTTAAAGCTGGTGTATGATAATAATTCTGGATTTTTATATCTGCATGTTAGCAGAAACGAAAAATCACGTTGCATTTGTTTGCAAGTCGAAGAGTTTATGCGTAAGAGCTTGCACGAAAACAAATAACTCTCGATGCATCCAAGTGCACGCGAACTTGCCAAAGTATTACAAATTTGGGATCAACATTGCGCAGATCCCGCTTACGTAAACACGTTTAAAAGTGGGAAATGGAAAACGAATGAATATGAATACCTTATCGGGATGCGTTGTGGTTACTTTAGAAGTGTGCTTTGCATAGTGTGCTTTGCATAGTACGCAGTAGTAACAGCAGCGAGGTAGACTGCGCTTGTTCGTTCCTCGCTGATATGCACGACAATACGAATAAAGTTTTCGCGATATCTCGAAATTTCCAATTCTACACGTGGCAACATCAAATCAGGCACAGGTTTAACTCTACTTAGACCTCATTATTTCGAGAAAATGGTAAGATTTTTTTAAATTAAATATTTTGACAAATATTCGATATTCATCACTCAAATCAATAGTCAAATTCATAACAACTTATCTATGCCTAAATTTTCAACCGTGATTTTTTAAAATAAATAATTTTTTTGGGAATAGCAATAATTTTTTTTTGTAAATAGCGATAAATCTTCCAAAAATAACGATTACGCAAAATTCATTATCTTGCATCATTACCATTTTCATTCATATGCAATCATTTTTGTTAATATATTTTCATATAAGTAATTTTTATGCGAAAACATTAGCAGGTGTACTATCGTATCTTGTGTGTGAGAATCAGAAATATCTATTTTATTATATATATATTCTTCAATCCTCAACTGTTTTATAATAAAAATTCGAAACTAAGCGTTGTCAATGACACTTTTTTAGCGCAAGTTTTTTATTATCTTGCAGTAAACCGAGTCGCTTATACAGACAATGTCTCAATGTGTTTCTGTTCTGTGTGTGTCATTATTACGAGTTGGAATTATCGAACCTGAACATCATTCTTTGCTAAAAATGCTTTGAACTAGAACTTTTTATGTTGAATAAATTCTGTCGTAATATATATGGTCTATTAATAATACTCATACATAATATCATATACAACAAAATCTTTTATAAATTTTTAATATATTTTTTCTGTATTTCTAATATAATACTTATCATATTTCTTATTATCTATATTTCTATGCAATTAATTTTACAATTATTTTAATGTCCCGAGCTATTAAA